>NC_136517.1:42868949-42951449 GCF_053919585.1 Euprymna scolopes
TAATACAGATTTAACATTCATTAGCATTTCAGCCCGGCGTTGCCCGGGTGGTTAGAGGTGTATGTTGAGGGGGGGGGGAAGCAATTTTTTTAACTTTGACCCCTTAACACTTATTTTGGGCTCAAATCAAGTTAAGTTAAATCCATGTCCAAGGTACCTATGTCTAAAATTTCAAGTGTTTAGACCCAAAATTGGCGGAGTTTGGTAGAGTTTTCAAAGGTCAAATCATTGAACTTTGACCCTTTAACGGCCAAATTTCTGGCTGAAAACTGATTACAAAGATTTTCCCAAATCTCAGTACCCTGTATATCAAATTTTGAGTCTGTAGACTGAAAATTGACAGTTATTGCATAGGAAATGCACACACACACGTTCACTTTTATATATATAATAGATTAGAAGAGTCGATACTTTATTCATTACTAGCGGGGGTTCCCGGCGTTGCCCGGGTTTTTAGAGGCGTGTGTGGTTGGGGGGGGGTAAAATGAAAATAAAGCGAAGTAATAACTCTGGTTAAATATTATAAAAACAATGTTAAAACTATTTAAAAAAAATCGTGAAAAAAAAAAACAAAACAAAAACAAAATGAACGTGATGGAATACGAGCGGTTGCCGGGTGTTTGACAAATTCCAAAAAAGTTTGAGGGGGGGAATCATTGAGGCCAAAGCGCAAAAAAAAAAAAAAAAAAAAAGTGATGAATTAACTAAAAAGTGAATTAGGTCAAATATTAATTCTGCAGTGAACTTTGTTTTGGTTTAGTTGCAGTAGTCCCACATTTCAGTAGTCCCGCATCACACTCTAATTCTAAATGAATTTATTTTAAATTTAATTTAAGTGTAATGCAAGTGAATTCATGATATCATTGCGTTGTAAGAATAAATAGTAAAGAATGAATTCCTTGTGTAAAAATAAATGTTTAGTTGAAAGCACTAACAAAGGTCATATTTAGATTTCACGGTTAGAGTCGTTAAAACCGGAAGTAAAAACCGGTTAGTCCCGCAGATTGCGTCTTCTGCTAACTAAAAAAAAGCAAAAAGAAAATAATAATAATCGCGTTTTCTTTTTATTTGTTTAAATTTTCATTTTATTATGGGAAAAACAAAGTATAAATCAGGGAAAAAATTAAAAAAAAAAAAAAAAAAAAAAAAAAAAAAATTGCATAAATAACCTTGTCAGATTCCAAACCGGTGTTTCCTCGTACTTTTCCTTGTGAAAGCATCCACTGCCGTGTAAATGTGGAGCGGGGAAGGAGGAATCTAATAGAGAGAAAAGATGTTGCAACTTCCATTAAATCTAACCGATTTTGGCAGTGGACTCTCACCGGGAAAAACTATAGGAATGTACCATTGTCGAGGAACTGTAGAGGTAATAGGCCTATAGCACACCTCAGATAATGTGCTACAGTTTGTATGCATTACATGTGCATGTAATGTCATGATATTTAATCCTATTAAGGTCAAAGTCGGAGGGGAAAAATGAGTTCATTTTATTTATATAGATAGATAGAAAGTAGATAGAAGAAAAAATGAGTTCATTTTATTTATATAGAAGATAGATAGAAAGAAAGATAGAAGAAATAGAAAAAATGAGTTCATTTTATTTATATAGAAGATAAAAGATTATATTGTAATCAACATATTGTAGTGATTCCAAAAGTTAAAAAATTAATGACTTTGGTGCCATCAGCTAGAATCGAAACCCAAACATATAGCTCTCCAGTTCATTACCATCTGTACAATGTCCTTATGCATATAAAAACTTTAAAAATAACCTTGTAAAAGGTATGAATGTATATTTGCACATGCATAGAAGTTTCTTTTCTTTTTTTTTTCTCAATTTTGACCAGCAGCTATTTTTGTGGGATAAAAACAAAATCAAATTTGCTCCACATGTCCAAATCTTTTATAACAAGTTTCAAATGTGTAGACCAAAAATTGACAGTTTGGTAGAGACCGTTCCTCACACAGACAGACCAGGTCACTTATATATGTGTGTTTGTGGAAATGTTTTTTCAATCATAATTCGCCTTTTATTTATAACTATCCTTTAATTCATGAAGCTCAATATAATTACAGAATATATAACAAATAAATGACAGTCTGTATTCCAACTTTCAAGATGTTTTGAATTGATAGGTTCTTTTTCTTCTGAGTTAACGGCAGAATATATTCATTAATTGATGTAATAAATGATTTTGCGCTACGAAACGGGTACTGTCAAGAATTGTGCACGTCAATGTACTTAAAGGAATAAATTGTAAGATGGTCAACATCTTGAAATTTAGAATATAAACTTTTTCATTTATTTGTTATATATATATATATATATATATATATATATATATATAATCACTAGCAGGGAGACCCAACATTGCTTGGGATTGAATGATAATCAACGAATGTTTTCATACTCCCATATTTTTGTCATCAAAATTGGTGTAATCGTCCATTCTCCAATAAAATCGATTGATTGCCTGCTCTAGTTGGGGACTCATCACAGTGCACCAGAATGCCTCCCCACAGTGACTTAGTCCACAATACCTTATAGTCTACATTGCACTGTAGAGAACCTACTGTTGATTTTATGAAAATATTTATATATATAAAGGCTTGAATTAAAGTTTAAAATGTAATAGTTAAGTATCATGGTTTAATTGTGCTCTAAACAGGAATATTCATTTTGAATGTGCCCCTGATATATTAAAGAACCTACTGTTGATTTTATATGCTGAGCTTTTCTACTTCTGTGGTAATAAAACTTCTCAAATGCACTTGTAATGTTAGGCTGTATAAAGTGTTTACTTTAGTCAAAACCGCCTGTTCCTTATTCATTGGAAACTTTTTCAATTATCAATACTTATCGAAGACATTCCGATACAAAATCTAAGAACACTACCCGATACATAAAGTACATTTCTGTAAAATTCCATAAAAATCGGCCTGGAGGTTTTGGAGTTCATAGGGAACAAACTTGCACACGTACAAAGTTCTTTTTATTTAACAGTAGAAATAGATAAAGTATTAAAAAAAAAAAGATGGAAACTGCAAAACTCATAAGATGATAGCTACCCTTTTCTAAACTGACTGTTTGCATAGACATCTTTATAATCGTTTTCGTCTAACATTCTTGACTTTTTTTTTTCCTCCCTGGGTTATTTGGTAGTTCCATTTGTCTACTTACTTTATCTTTGCTGATATAAATAGGATACTGTGAAGATGGAATTCTATAAAATGCCAGGAAGGTGATGCCAAAAAAAAAAAAAAAAAAAAAAAAACAAACGGTAAATGATGTCAAACAGTTATTAACAAAAAAAAAAAAAATTTTTTTTTTTGCTCATAAACCAAATAAGCAATTTGCCGCTTCTAACTAGCAGGTCTACTTAGTGTTGCCCGGATAAAAATTGTTTAATATTTCTATTAAAACTTTTACTCGATCTTTTTCTCTTCTCCCATTCTGTTTTCCATCTTCCGCCCAGCCCATTACTCTCTACTTAGCCAAACACCGGATTCCTTGAGGAATAATTTGGGGTCTTTCTAAATTAGGATATAACACTGAAAAATTCTTCTGACAAAACCAGACCCAGTTGAACTGCAGAGAATGAATAATTTTTTCTAGATTTTATTCATCCAACGCTCATCAAGAATATACGACTTTTTTTGTTTTGTAGTTTTTTGTATTTTTTTAATTTTCGCTGGACATATAAATACACAACCAACTGCCCTTTATATAATAGACTAGCGGAGGGGGGGTACCCAGCTTTGCCCGGGTGTTTGGAGGTGTGTGAGGGGGGGGGTAAATCAAAACAGGATGGAAAATAAAGAATAAGCAAACATAATAACCGTTTAAATATTATAAAAAAAACACAGCAAACGTGATGAAAAAAACAAAACAAAAATGGCATAGATAACCCTGTTTCAAAATTAAAATTTTAAAAATCGAAAAAAATATATCTGATACGACGGCTTGAATCTTAAGATAACGATGCTGCTACTATGTCGACTGGTTGCGTGAGCGAAATTAGGTTTTTTGGGGTTTTTTTTTGTCTTTTTTTAAAATATATTTAAACTAATTCAAGAAAGAATTGTGCATGCGTATATAGTTCAATTGTCATGAAGGAACGATTTTTTGCTACCCCTCTTGGTAGAAAAGTGCCCAGTTAAGGGTGAAAGAATTAATGTTTTTAGCCAATGTTTCGATATTTGTTGACCGAAGGGTCGAGCTTCCAAATGATACCAATCTTGTAAAACTCTGTTGCCTCTGTCGAAAGTTTTAGGCAGGCATACATACTTACATACATTTAAACAGACAGGTGAGATTTATACTATAGATAACGCTCTCATGACTCTGCTACTCCAACCTCATTCTTTCAACTTTCAGGCATGACTTGCAAAATGTCCTCCGAGTACCTTTGCCACACATTTGTCAATTGCACAATTTTCACCGACTGTGACTCCCCAACAGTGATTGTGTGGACCTGCACGTGTGTATTCACTCACTGCACCACGTGTACACTTGCCTGCTGTGATCATCTTTCATGTTGTGTTGGGTCAGTCGCTCATTGACTCATCTGGTTAGTGCTGCAATGAGAGATGTCCTCAGCCCAAGCAAAACCAGAAGTCCAACTTAACATGGCAAGGAAGAAGAAAAGGAAAAAAGAAACAAAACAACACACTGGAGTATGTCTCTGAAATAAATTTGTGATAAATTTCAAACAAGTAAAATATTTGTTTATTTTCCTAATATTACGTTGTGATTTGGCTTTCAAGCACACTTGATGCATATTTTATTTTATTCAAATTAAAATGTTTTTATATGAACTCTCATCCTTGACGAAATAGATGTTAATTATTATGTATATTTTAGTTTACAACTGGTACTCGTCTACTTAGGTGAATGACAGACTTGCAGCACTGAATCTTTATTGATAGGACTTGTTTCGATCTAGTCAAGAAAAATTTCTTGGCTGAGGTCATAAAGGAGACCCAACGACCCAAAGAGGCTTCATGGCTGGACTGCCTCTAAGCTTTCCTAAAAATCGACCGATCGCTCTCAATGTTCTACTTGCACTCTTCCAGGGTGGAGGGTTGGCTAGAACTGCCTCTCTTCTTCTTCTTCTTCTTCTATTCTTGATTCGTCCTGACCCTTTGTTAGTGGTCATTGTTCAGCTGACCAGAGGAGACATTCACTGAAGATTAGCTCAATCTGATTTCTGAATATTGTTTCTCTCACAAAGCCGATCTCGGTGGAATTCTTTTCATTCACTGATTTATTTTCCAAACAACTAAGACTAGACCGTCCGTTACCCATTCGGTCAGTATTTTTTATGCCTACATTCTCTCATAATATATAAAGTTAGAAATGTGTGTATGCTTGTTTTTAGGTGTAGAATTTACTCATTAAATAATTAACAGATCATTTTTAATTTTGGAATACATAAGGGTGGGTAATGTGGGCTATATTTAGTTTTTATGCAATTGATTTATTGCTTTAGTTTTAACGGGTTTGAAAAACTAAATTTCTATTTTATTTTGAGAGGATGGTAAATTTTCAGATTAGGTCCATCGCCACAATTTTCTTTTAAATGACGACTTTTATAGGTTTTCGACTATGCTGAATACGAAAATCGCATTGAAATTTTGCAGAAATAATTAGTTATCGAGATATAAAAAGTTGTATTATGCATTGTATTCTTTGGCGACCATCTTTTTTACGCGCGCGCGCGCCATAAATAACCGCACACGTGTAAAAAAGATGGCCGCCAAAGAATACAATGCATAATACAACTTTTTATATCTCGATAACTACTTATTTCTGCAAAATTTCAATGCGATTTTCGTAATCAGTATAGTCAAAAACTTATAAAGTCGTCATTTAAAAGAAAATTGTGGAGGTGGACCTAATCTAAAAAAAAATACCGAGAGGATTGCAGCTCATCGTTTTACATGCACACAAACTAAAATCTACTACCAAGCATTTCTTTTTTTTGTGTGTGTGTGTGTGCGTGTCTTTAGTATTTATCTAATTTTTTAAACATTTTTGTATTAAATTTAAAAATGTTTTGCTTTCAAATTTTTTTACCCTTTTCCTTTCCTCGCTGACTAGTCTCCCTTTCCTCCGGGCTCTTCTCTTGCTCGGGTTCTCTTCTCACCCTTGCTCTTGCACTGACTCTGATTCCTCTCTTGCTCTTTTCTAACACCACTTGTTTATGTTGTATGTTTACCAATTAATGTTTGATTTGCTAATCCCTGTGTTTTTTTTGTGTTTTTTTTTTTTTCAAAGAAACCCTAAAGCAACTCTTTAATTGGTTTGTTGCTTATCTCCATTCATTTTTAATTAATCTCATTATTTAAAACTGATTAAAGATAATCTCTTATAATCGCCTTTTTCTTTTATGAACATGATTGTAATAATGAAACGCTTTTTAGACCTATTCGTTTGATGCGTTTGCAACAGCTCAAGACTTTCTTACTTGAAATATCTTGATAAGATTCTTACGATATCAGAACGGTAACTTTGCTAGGATCAGGGCTTTAGAGTTCGAGCTGGAGCAAATTTATTGTTTTATGAGTTGATATTCGACTGTTGAATCAAATGCCAATCAAATTTGGAGTCAAGCTGATGCTGCAGCCTGGTTTGTTATGTATCCGTTTAAATTTTTAAATTTCTTTGATAAAAAAAAAAAAAAAAAAAGTTGTAGAATTTTGTGAAGCTGACGAAAGATTGTAGCTAGTTTTGAGATTACCTCAGGCAATTTCTTCAATTTTTAAATGTTACATATATTTTAGAGGAGTCACAACTTATTAGGGCCCAAAGGCCATTCGAGGATAAGGGTTAATGAATGTAAAGGGGTAGTGTAGTAATCGTTAATAGTTTAGATTGTGCAGAATTTGATTATTGATTAAGGAGACGGTTCAACAAGAACTTGTTTACATTGGACTTGAAGGCTACCATATTGCAATCAGCCGGGAAGCAGGCCAGTGGAACAGTGTTCCACGGGTGAGCAATTCTAGGAAAGGAGCTTTTGTTCATGGAATCTGCATTTAGATACAGATATAGAGTGGGAGAAATTGTTGATGGTGGTTATAGCTAGTTGCTGCTTCTTGTGAAAGTTTGGTAAGGGGGACCGTAAATTGGACCTCTGACAAGCACATGCCATGAAAATACCGATAGAGCAGAGACAGACCCGCAACGTCTCTTCTGTAAGAAAGAGGTTGTGAGGAAGAGAAAAGGGCATCACCTAGTAGGTTTTGAAACCAGCCTTGAACTCTATCAAGGCAGGATAAGACGTGCCGGACAGCTCGTGCCCAGATGTGGCAACAGTACTCCATTGTAAGACATACTTGGCGCTTATACAGGTAAAGGATAAAATATCAGCAGTGAGATACCTACTGGAGCGGTAGAATGATCCAACCATATATATATTTTACTTGGGTTCACCGCTTATCAAGGCCCACTCGAAGATAAGGGTTAATGAATGTAAGGTAGTAGTGGTAATCCTTAATGATGTAAATTAGGTGGGATTTGTTTGTTTATTAGGACGACCTACCAGGAACTTGTTTACATTAGATTTGAAGGCTATCATGCTGTATTCAGCCGGAAAGCATGCCAGCAGAACAATGTTCCAATTTTAATTGTTTTCGATTTTTAAACGGATTTTTAGTTTTATTCAATTTAATAATATCTTTATTTTGATTATTTATTTATATTTTTTCTTTTTTACAGTTTTACTCTTTTGGTTCTTTAAAATTTTCAGTTTTGATTAAAACATTACTTTAGTCTCCGCGTCTCTAAAGGAACCTTTTAACGTTTGCTTTGTCACGCTTAAATTTGATATAATTTAATCATTAAAAGTGCAAACTGAATGAGAACCTCTTAAGAATTCCAATTCTTGTTTTTATATCTCTCCACCCTCTACCTTATTTTCCTCTCACCTGCTTTTCTTTGATTTTGGTAGTTTTTTTTTTTTTTTTTAAATCTTGTTTGCTGTCTGCTTGCACACAAACAGATTTTAGTATATCAGACTCTTTTTCTGCTGTTTCCTTTGCAGACATTATGGAACCGCCTCTCTTGTGGCGGCTTTTACTTTTCTGTTTTGTTCTTGTTTTGTTTTTTTTTGTTTTTGTTTTTTTTCTTTCAATCTTGAAATCAATACACAGAATTTATAAATACGCACACACAAGCACACACATCTGTCTGGTAAATTCTGCTTGTCCCTCCTGTAGTTAATACAACTGTAAAGCAGCAAATATGCATGCTCCAAATTCAAGGGAGGTAATTCATCCAAATTCGATGCAATAGTAGATGCGTATTTATTTTAGTGATCTTTTAAACCAATGTATTTTTTGGAGTGAAAACTTTATGTACTTACGTGTTATGTTGGAATTAGTATAAATTCTAAAAATAATAATAATATGGTAGAAAAATAATTACAAATAAAAATGATTTATCGAATTATTGAGTTTTATTGCATGTTTTCATGTGGAAAAGTTGTGCGACCAATTCAGTATTGACAAATAAGAGACATAACCTTGATTTAAATTAAGGGTCCACCATCTTAAAACATGACAAAGAACATAATTGTGGTTGATTTTTTTTTTTCTTATTTTATTTAAAATACTTCTATCGCCTCATCTACTGGATTGTTTTTCATAATTTTGGGAATTTATACTAATTTCACCATGACACATAAGTGTAATATTTTCACCTGAAAGGCGTTAGTTTAAGAGCTCAGTGCAAGCAAGCACTCAATATGGCAATAAACTAAACACACTGAATCTTTATAATTATAAAACTCTGAACCTTACTGGCTTGCATCTTGTCTTCGACAACCAGGCAATTCCATATTTTATAAAAGAAATGACAGGTGAATATATATGCCATCCTCATGCAGTACTGTTTCACTGTATCACAGCTCATAAGTGCAGCTAGACGAGCAACTACCTGAAGCCAGGATCGAAACTTGACCGTCCAAATGACGATATGGACGTTGGTCAGGGGCTAAAGAATGTGGGTGGAGAGTTGACTGTTTTGGTTTATTTATTTATATATATATATAGATAGATAGATTAGGTTTGGTCTCACTACTATATATTAGGTTCAATGTAATAATCGATAGAGATTGTCTCTATAATAATGAATATGTTATGTGCATGAATTAAAATATCATATTTAAGTGTATCTTACGACTGGGCAACGCCGGGCGACCTGCTAGTATATAGCCAAAACTAAGTCTCTTTCCTTTTCGATGACATATAGAAGTATATTTCATTCTTATAAAAGTATTGGAATAATCGTTGTAGAAAGAGTTTAGTTAATTCTCTAAACGGAAGAGTTTTACACCACTTTATGCCCCCCCCCCAGGATAGAATAATACTAAACCTAGTGTCTAGAATACTTATTCCTATTTTGATCAAAATTCATTACATGGTTTTGTTTCTAGAAAATGTCTGAAATTTAAAGTTCAAGGATTCTTAAGAATTTTGCTGTATGATTTTGTTTATGGACGGAATTCAATACAAATCTTTTTATTTCCAAGTGAAAGCTTGTATCGATATGATCCCGCCTCCAGAGAGGAAAAAAAAATACTCAAAAGAAACTGAAATCAGAAGAATATTTACTGATATCCAATATTTATTGTAAAAATTTCACAAGAATCTGAAATCTCTGAATTTTAACAATCTTTTGAGTCAATTGTACCTTTTTAAAATTTAAGAAGTCCAACAATTTGGAAATATTGACTTCACAATAGGAATGGTTTGGTTTCTTGTATTAAAGTCAATCCGCCATAGAACAGGTACCCCACCTCCACATTTTTTTTATTAAGGACTCTTCACTTATCAAGGCCCAAAGGCCATTCGAGAATAAGAGTTAATGGAGTGCCAGATAAACATCGAGACAACACCATGATGATCGGTAATGATGATGGAGATTGGGAAGAATTTAAATATTTAAGAGGTAGGCTCAACAAAAAATTTATTTACATCTTGTACTTAGCAAGGAAGCAGCCAAGCAGTATTGAGTTCCACAGAAAATCAGTTCTAGAAAAAAAAAAAAAAAAAAAATTTGATAGTGGCTGTAGCTAGATGTTTTGATACTGAATAAAATCGTGCCTGAAAGTAAACCAACTCTGTTTAGGGCGATCAAAATGGGTAAATATAGTCAAGTTTCCTTCGGTTTCAATTTATATATTTTTACGTATAGAATTCACTCGTAAAATAATTAACCAATCATTATTAATTTTGTAATACAGCTTCCAGGCATAAGTGTGGGTAATGTGGGTTATATTTAGTTTAATTCAGTTTTGTATGCAATTGGTTTATTACTATGGTTTTAATGAATTTGAAAAAATAAATTTCTTTTTTTGTTCATTTTATTTGAGAGGATTGCAGCTCATAAGTATATTTTGTTTTACATGCACACAAAGTTAACTCTACTACCAAGCATTTTTTTTTTTTGTATTAAATTAAAATTGTTTTGCTTTTAAAAACTTATCTAACCCCTTTTCTCTCTCTCTCTCTCTCTCTCTCTCTCTACCCCCCCTCAACTTGGTTATTTTGATAAAATTTTAGATTTAAACAAAATTTAATCTTTTCTCTTTATAAATATTTATCTTGCGTCATCAATAGTTTTTTTTTTTTTTTTTTTTTTTTTCGGACTTCTTAAACTTAAATTAATATTTTTGGTGACAAGTAATTTATGTAATGCGGGTGTTTTTCAAATTTGGTGTGTGCAATATCGTTTATACCTATGCATATAAAGATCATCTCAACTTAAAGAAAAAAAGGGCCATTCGTCCGTATTAAATATGGTGAACTTAAATTAGGGTTTAAAGGTGGCTCTCTCTCACTCTCACTCACTCTCTCTCTCACTCTCACTCTCACTCTCACTCTCTCTCTCACTCTCACTCTCTCTCACTCACACACACACACACACACACACACACACACACACAAAATATATATCAAAGTTGAAAACTTTAATAAATTAAATTTTTACTTGATTATTAAATTATTTTAGTCCGTTCTGATATAGTCCAAATCTAAGATTTTCTTCATTAATTTACTATTTAAAAAAAAACTAGCTTGATTTTTAATGTAGAATGAATCATTAAGAAGATCCAGTGTGTTAGCTGTTGAAATGAATTTTATATGATCATTTGAAGTATTTTTACACCGTGTCACTTTTTCTCTTATTTACTAGAGTATTTGCCTGTTAAAATGAGGAAAAGTTATAGCCCGTTGACTAAGAACGAGTGCTTTATGCCAAATGGATAGTTTAAATATGGTAAATTTGGAATAATTTGTGTTAAATACTAATCCCTATTAATCCCTAACTGTGCATCGAACAGATACCATAATACTTCGTTCACTGCACTTTATAACAAACGTCCATGCAAAATTCTAGCCAGATTAGACCAGTAGATTCCAAGAAAAAGAACAGATAGCAACATTTACTCTAGGTGGGTTGAACTCGGAGAAAGTGTCTAGGGAATATCAAATTAACAAGCAATCCCCAGTTGTAGTATGGTAGACAGACTAATATATATACGTGTGTGAAATTTTTAGTGAACTGAAAAGTATTGTTGCACTGAGAAAATACCGGCATGATAGTCAAGTCTAAAGTTTTTTGATTTTTTTTGTGATTCTGCCAGATGTTTAAGCTGGTTTAAGTTTCTGTTATGAATTAAGATGGAGTGTAATAACTGTTCAAATGGATTTTATATAAACAATGAAGGTTGCACTTCACTGTCTTTCTTTCTTTTTTTTTTTTTTTCCAAGAAGCAATGGATTTTGCTCAATATTTAAGTTGGTTTGTTCTAAGAATTATTGCTTCCATTATCGGGGGGTTGGGGGCGCCCGGGCGTAAAATATACTTAAATATATTTTAATTTGTCCAGATTTCGTATATATATTATAGAGTCGTGATTTCAAAAGTAAAAAAAAAAAAAGTATTTGGATGCCATCAGTTAGAACCGAAACTAGCATTCAAAGCTAGTGACGTTACTACCATACCAACGTAACACACGCATATGGACTGATTCAAAATAAACTAAGATGAATGTACAAAATGTATAACGATTTTTTAATTTTTATTTTTGACCTCTTAAAAACCATTTTAACCGGCTAAAAATCCATAAATGAACGGTCCGTAAAAAAAGCCAATCATTTGAGCCCCCTAGCGCCGCTCTGCGATTTTTAGTTTCGGAAGGGATAATATATAAAAGGAAGCCTTTTATATATTAGATTTCTATTTACTACAAGATTTTTTTACTTGTTCAAAACTTGCATGTGAAAATTGGCTTCTAGACTAATAACACACAACAAGGCAAATTTTCTAATTTCCAACAAACTTTGAACGGTCATAATTGTGGTTATCAACTTTGATGATTTATTGTGCTAACGTAGTCTTAAATAGAAAAGCAAGTGAAATGTTGTGGAAGAAACTACTCACTAGCGGTATTGCGTCTGTTTGGCTTGTCAGGTGGCAGGATTGGAGAAAGAAGAAAAAGGCTCAAATTTGTAGATGTGTGTGTGTGTATATAATGTGTGTGTGGCCTTAATTTACATACAAGGGATTAACAGCTATAAAGAAAAATTTGAAAGGACAATGGGTCGAGTTTTTGACAGCTGAAAGAGAGCATAGACATTGAGAGTTGGTGTTGCCAATTACGGTCTAAGTTAAGAGGTGTTGGTATGAATTTTAGCATTGGTGCGGAGGAGTTTTGACAAAATTAATTTTTGCTTTACAGCTAGCAAAGTAAATTTGGTACCATTGTGTTTTTGCAAAGATCTGTGTGCTTATATTAAAAAGATGTTCAACATAACAAAAGTAACATTTTTTTTTTTTCTGAAATTCCTACTAAGAGTTCAATTTCGAATAGGTTAAAACTTTTGTCATTCGCATTTCAAATTTCCAATAAATTTATGACGCTCATAATTAGATGGCCCACTTCACTATTTGTCATTGCCTTCTGCGTTTGCACGGCAAAGGTGTTTCCTAAAAAGGTCGGCACCAACCCGGAAACGTTTTCATATAAGATCTAATTGGTCTGCTGAGTGATGATGTGCACAGAAAGTATGAATTAAGAAGATTCAGTGTATTAACTGTTGAAATTAATTTTATATGAACTTTTGAAGTAGTTGCACACCATGTCATTTTTTGAACTTATTTATATATAAGGGATCTACATTGCGACTGAAACAGTCGCATTTGCAGGTGATTTTTCAAGGTGGCGACTAGAAATAATGAAACACTTATCTTTTGGTGATTGTTTTTCTTTCACTGACAATCTGCCAATACTCACTACTGAGTGAAAAATATCTTTTCAACCTTTTCTTTTTTAATGAAACGAACAAAGTTAAATTATTTAAACAAAAGTTTGATAGAACAATGCACTGTTTTTTTTATGCAGGCTGTTTAATAAAATCTGAAGAAATTAGAATGTTTATACCTTCAAATATCAACATAAAATGTGTTGTATATTTAGAATTACACTTATTAAAAAAAAAAAAAAAAAGAACATCTTTATGATTTACATACTCGTCACAGAACGAAGATGTCATATTCTAAAAATCATGTGGGTTTGGCTAAAAGTTACTTTTCTATTTGGCTAGTAAACGAAAATATTTAGTTGTTAAAGGTCAAATAAAGATAAATTTGTCCATAGAGCCCTGTATATTTAAAATAATTTATAACCCTTTGGACTCTGGCACAATTAAACAATAATTAGGCCAAAAGACAATAAGGTGTTAGTAAAATTATTTGATAACGTATTATTAGAATACTGCCCAATGTTTGAGCTAGTTTGAGTATCTGCTATGAATCGTATTAAGATTCAGTGTTGAAAATGGATTTCATATAAACAATGAAAGTTGCACCACTATTATTTTTTAATATTTTTCAAGAGGAACTAGATTTTGCACAATATTTATGTTGGTTTGATCCCAGGGTTATTGCTTCCATTCTGATTAATTTCCATATACTACAAGATAGTGTTGGGACTAATTGATCGGAATTCGAAAAATTTGTCTATTTTCTGATGCTAAAAGCAAGTCTTTTTTTTTTTTTTTTTTTTTTTCATTGCTGATACTGATGATAAAATGATAAATTTTTATTTTAAACGACTAATAAAAATTAAAATATATAGATCAATCCATAAAAGTATCTTTTTATGTTTGCCAAAATATATGCATATATGTCAGGGTTGTGAATTCCGTGATAGAAGCGGTGATTGGATTTTAAAATAAAATGCGTATATGCTTGAAAGCCAAATTACAACACAATGTTATGAAAAATAAACAAATATTTATTTGTTTAAAATTAATATTTCGGAGTTATACTCCTTCAGAATTGTATACATTTTTTTTTTTTTCTTGCCATGATATGTTGAAGAAAATAATCAGTAAAGTCTGCATGATGTGTCTCTGCGGTGTTATTTTCAGGTTGTGAATTCTCATACGTATTTTATTTTAAAATGCAATCAACGCTTCTATCATGGAATTCATAAACCGGAATATGGCGTTAGCATTCTTCTGGTATTGCAAAAAACACCAGAAAGACAATACATGAACTTTTTACTGATTTTCTTTTTTTTTCTTCAACTTAACATCATGGCAAGATATTAAAAAAAATGTATACAATTTTGAGGAAGAGGTATAACTCCGAAATATTAATTTTAAACAAATAGATATTTGTTTATTTTTCATAATATTGCATTGTAATTTGGCTTTTAAACATATCTCATACATATTTTATGCACATGTTTTTACGATAATCTAAATAAAATTTAAAAAGAGCAACTCTACAGAAAAATATTTAGAGATTTTGAAAGAATCAAAATCTGTATTTGTATCGGAATCGGGAATTTAGAACAGAATTGGCGTTTGTATCGGAATCGGGAATTTAGAACAGAATTGGCGTTTGCATCCGAATCAGAGGGGAAAAATATTGGAATCGTCCGATCACTATCGCAAGATGACATTTATTTGTAAGTTTTCACTTCTTTGCAGTCTCAATTTTTAATTATAAATTGTGAAAAATTGTATTCTAGATTAATGGTGGCCAAGATGGCAAACTTTTACATTTTCGAACTTGAATGACCATAATTATGGCTACCAATTTTGAATGGTGCTTATTGGTGCTAGCAAGATAAATTTTGGTACCATGGCAGCTTTGGTACCATCTATGTGCTTATGTAAAAGATGTTAGATATAATGAGAACCAAAATTTGGTTTGAGATACCTACTATGATAATCGCAGTTTCAAATAGATTAAAAACATCTCTAGTGTTAAAAGTACATTTTGTAAATAAGTAAAAATTAATGATCCATTTTTATGAACCTCTAAGATTCGCTGGGGAATAAAAGAAAGCTAATGAAACTCGAAACTGAACCAGCCCCACCTGAGTGAATTGATATTTGGAACATGGGAGATTGCAGTGTAAATATGGTTTGACCTTAGACTAAAATTGAAAGCATATGTCTCTCTTGTAACAGGTTGGCCTATTAAATGCCATTAAATCCTTCCTCTGTATTTTCTACGTCACCATGTGACGCCATTTAGTCATAACGAGCTGTACCAATCAGACGTTGCCCAGGGTCTATTATGTTTAAAATTATTAAAAGAAGTAAGGAATATTAATAGCTAAGGTAAATAACTCTTTTATTCTTTTTCTTAAAAATAATTTCATTTAGCTATTTTTTTTCTTTTCTTTTTTTTCTTTTTTTTTTTTTTTCGATACTTATCCGAAAGCTAACCTAACTTTGCATCGGCACCATTCGGCATGGTTACCTAAGACTGCCAGTGATGATAAAGTCAAACACTGAAATCAATTTTTGTTGTTGTTGTTGTTTTTTTTTAATATTTAACTAGGTGACCCGATGTTGCCCAGGAGTAAATGAGGATTAACGAATGTTTCACACTCCCATATTTTATTATCATCGAAATTGGTGAAATCACCCATTTTTCAATCAATCAATCAATCTATAGTTGGGGAAACTTCACATGCCTCCTTGCATTGACTTAGTCCACAATATGTTGTAGTCTACATTGCACTGTAGAGAACCTACTGTTGATTTTATAAAACTATTTTTATATAATGGTTTGAATTTAAATTTAAAATAAAAAGGTTAAGTATCATGGTTCAATCGTGTGCTAAACAGAAGCATTCATTTTGAATGCATCCTTGTCACATCAAAGGACCTACTGTTGATTTTATGTGCGGGGCCTTTGTGCTTATGCGGTAATAAAACTTCTCAAATGAACTTATGTAACTGTAACCAAACGTAATAGCCATTACTTTTCTTACGTATTTGGTTTATTTTTTTATTTTTATTTTTTTTATTGCATTAGATTTCGTAATTGGCAGTTTAAAGACGTTAAAATTACTTGCAAATGTTTCCTTTGAAGATTATGCAAACAAGACGGTTAAAAATGGGCGAAAGTTATAGCCGTTGACTTATAAGTGATTTACGCCATACCAGCTTCGTTAAGAGTTGCACTTTGTTTACAAAGCCATTCGGCGGAAGTGACGTCAAATTTTAAGGTACTGATGACTAACACTATTTTATTAGCAATACCAGACATCATAACGTTCAGCACTGGACAAGGCTCACACTGCTACTTAATTTGACACTCATAGTCTTTAAATCGGTAATAAGTACATTTCTCCTACCTCCATCAAAATAAAACTTACATAACTGGGTTTACAATAAAATTTACTTAAATGGTATTTTATAATTGTTATTTGTATATTCGAAGAATCTCGATTTAGATCCGACTATTAACGACGAAATCTGTCAGCAGATCACTTTTGCAAATAAGCGGTCGGGGTTTGTTCACATAAACACTCGAAGCGGAAGTTGTACTCGCCGACGATATTTCTAGTTGTTTTAGCTAATCAGGGAAAAGAATTATATTATAATGTAGCCTTTTTTTTTTCTTTTTAAGCAAATATAAAAATAAGTTTTGGTAAATTTTTACTTGGTTTCCACCTTAACATTTTTTTTTTTTTTTTTTTTTAATGACTACTTATATAGGTTTTCGGGTATGCTGAAAAATATACTCACTATTGCATAGCGAGCTATAACATATACTGACGCAATGGGTCATGGGTAGTCTAATATGTATATAAAACCTAGCTCCAAGTCTAGGCGGTTTCATCACTTCGAGTCAGTTTCTCTTCGAATTACGTAATCCTTTTGTTACTTTTCTGAAAAAAAAAATAAATGCCGAAGTACCGTCTCCCCACAGTGTCGATGTCTGAAGCACCAAATTCCTTATCTAAAATGGACCAAACATCGATGTTATTGGTTCCCCCCCCCTCCACTTTCTCTTAGCAAAACTGGATCATGTTCTGCAAAGCAAAAAAAAAAAAAAAAAAAATCTTATACAAAACAGCCAAGCCAAACACTATGAATACATATTTCCAAGTATGAATAACTTAGAAGCATAAAACCGTTTTCTGAAAATTACTGCGTTTCAAAAAAAGGGTTGATAAGTCTTAAAACAAAATCGCCCCTCCCCATGTCTGTTTAGTAAAATATCCTTTGACGTTATCCAACATGCAGAGATAAACCGGCAAACAAGATAACACTTATTACCTACCCGACCTATCTATTATTTTATTCATTTACTAGCTGGCAGTTCAGCGTTGCCCGGTTGTGCAATATGCTTAAACATATTTTAATTTATGCAGATTACGTATGTACTATAGAATCAGTCCTCTATTGATTATATATTATGAGTAGTGATTTGCTTGGATTAATTGGCAAAAAAAGATTTTTTTAGTGATAATGTCGTTCATCAAATTCTGTTTACAATATCACGTCAGCTGATATTTGGGCTTGATGGTGAATGCCTTGGAAAAAATCACTTTTGATTAATGTTTAGTTTTAAAATATGCAAACGGAGAAATGATTTGCAGCAACTTTAAATAGTACCTGTTCTTTTTGTCGTAAATTGAACTCATTAATAAGAAAAAAAATTAAAATAAAATGTTGAGGTACATACGGACTTGAACAGGGATCATTCAGTCTTGCAGCTACATTTCTAGATTATAATAAATCTTTCTTTTTTTTTTTTTTTCTTTTTTTTTTTCTTTTTTTGAAAAGAAATGATTTGCTGAAATTTTATTATCTCTCTTAGCCAGTGTAATGTAAAATATTCCCCCTGTAAAAATTCTATTTTAAATATACGAGAGAAAAGCTATTTTTAAGATTGGATTTTTTTTCGATACTTATCAGATGAATTTCTGTACAAAACATATCTAAGAACACTGCCAGACATATAAATTAGCTTTTTGTGAAATTTGCAAAAGATAAGCTCAGCCATTTCAGAACCAATGAGGAAGGAACTCACACACACACACACACACACACACACACACACACACACACACACACACTCTGACTTTTATATAATAGTTTTTTGTTTTTTGTTTTTTTTTTAGAGAGGAGTGAATTCTTTCAAAGATTAAATGTGAAGAGAACCGAAAACTCATCTCCACCCATCTTTCCTTTATAAACAACGAAAACTGTTTCCTGTGTACAAATTTAATTACTTTGCATTTATTTCCTTTGATACAAGTATTAAATTCTGGAGTCTTGTAGATGAGGGCGGAGTTTATGAAGAGGAGTTTTGTGGTGGTGGAAGAGAGCATAGGTTTGAAACCGGGTGTGTCAGCATTCTTCTAATTTCTTTATTGTAAGTACTCGCAAGATATCAACCTGAGGGCCCTCCCCCCCAACATCCTTCTCATTCATAAGGTGGTCTGGTTGAGGGTAGAAAGTTTTAATAAACTTAGAATATATATATATAACCTGCTAGTTCTCTTGTAACCAAGCTTTTCTAATGTTTTCCAACTGGAGGTCTCCTCTCATGGATAGCTTTCGTACACTCATATCAGATCTACCTCTGCGTTCCATGTTTAAAAAGACACGAGGGAATGGTTAATTGTAGATATAGATCGCTTCATACCCTTTAAAAAAATTCCAGCAAAAACCTAACAGCCAGCCATGGTTCTCTCCAGAATGTGCTGGTGCCATTGCGCACAGAAATCACTATTTCCATGTTCGGAGACTAAAGCTGCTTCAGGACTGCCAGCAATCGCTGTAAAAGAGTAATAATGTGATTGAGTTATATGCTCGTTCCCACCAGTTTTGGTAAATAACAAACAGGGTCCTGACCAGAAGCGTGTGCTCTATCCCAACCATTATCAATGGACCTGAGGTAATCTCGTCAACATCGGACAAAGTCAAACTCTTTGCCAAGAAGTTTACAGCTAATTCTACCCTATGCGATCAGAGCCACCAACTCTCCATATTTCCTCGTGTCTGAAAACACGTTATGCGACATACAAATATGTGTGTGTGATATTGCCAAGCTAATCAAAAACCTCGATTTCAGTAAAGCAACTTGCCCTGACGGCATTCCAATTATAGAACTGGAAAAGCTTCAGCCAAAACTAGCTCCCATACTTACAAAGCTATTTAAACGTTGTCTTAAGTAGAATTGCTTCCCAACACCCTGGAAAACCTCATCAGTATGTCCTGTATTTAAAAATTCAAGTGATTGGTCATTTCCCTCTCAATACAGACCAATCAGTCTGAGTCATAAGTTCCTGGAATCTGTATTAAACAGAAGTAGTCAACAATCTCAGCATGAATAACCTCCTCAGCAATATGGTTTCTGTTCTGGTAGATCTACAGCAGATGTGCTAAGTTATCTCATAGGATTAGTAAATCCTTTAACGGAGGCTTCCTTTCTAGGGCAATTGCTCTCGACATATCAAAGGCCTTTGAGAGGGTATGACATAAAGGTTTACTCCACAAAATCTCCAGCTGTGGTATAGCTAGAAATGTCTTTTGAATTATTAAATCACTTCTCTCTTATAGGTTCATAAGAGTAGTGGTTGATGGGCAGAAATCAGCTCACAGTATTATTGCTGGAGTTCCTCAGGGGTCCATCCTGGGCCCAACTCTCTTCCTACATCAATGATCTCCCAAATTACATCCTAAGATCGTTCGTAGACATTTATGCTGACAACACTACCATCTATAGCAACACTTCGATGGCCGTAAATGACCAAATTCTCTCTGATTCTCGATCACATGGTGCAATGGAGAAAGAGGTGGCTGGTTAAAAACCAAGCTTCTATCTTTCCATCAACTCCCTGATCCCAATCTGGCATCAATTAAAATGAATGGCTCTTGTCTTGGGGAGGCTCCATGTTTTGACAAACTTCTGGGTCTGGCCTTTACTCCTGATCTGAAATGGCACATGTACATCAAATCTATTGCCAAAGTCACTAGAAAAATGTTTTTCCCCCGAAATTACTGGATTCGGCAATGAATAACCTGAAAAGGGTTGATACGCCATAAAACAAAAGCAACCAAATAAAACGTATTCTTCCAAGAGATATGATAAATTTTGATTGTTGGGCTGAGCTGGCTTCTTTCTCTACCCTGCACCATATCAGGCGGTCCTGAGTAAGATCACACAAGATATTTAACTAATCATGATTCCACTGTTAAAAGCCAACTCACCTGTGGACATGAGAACTCTGATGATTGCTGCCCACTTTTTCAGCTGTCTATCAATATACTTATGTCACTAAGGTAGAAGTAGGAGGATTATTTCTTAATTTTTATTTTTTTTAAAGATGAGGATTGATAATTTGGATTATCTTATCTTGAGTTTTGTTTGTTTGATAGAAAGATTCCGGGAGTTCAACAAAATGTGATACTATAGTTGACCTTAAGTGCTAGGAAGTAACTTGGGAGTGTTTAACAAGTGATGGTGTATATATATATATATATATATATATATATATATATATGACTACCGGGGTGGTACCCGGGTGTTTGCAGGTGTGTGTGTTGGAGGGGGGGTAGATCAAAACAGCCCTATTTTAAAAAAAAAAAAAAAAGAAGAAAGTTGGCCGGGTGTTTGGAGGTGTAAAAGAAAAAGTTTTGGTAGAATACACACGGACGAAAAAACGCTTTGGATAATCACAGATTTCAACGTAGTTCTACTAAAATAGCCATATTTTTTAAACCAAAGCACTTCAAGTCTTCAAATTTCTACTGTTTTGTTCGGAAATGAATATACTTTCAAATGAATTAATAAATATGAATGTACATTATATATTTTAAGAGTTTTGAGCAAATAAAGTGATAAAAATGTGAACGTCATAAAATGGCGTTTTCGGTAAGGTTTTGTAATGACCCCCCCCCCCCCCTGTTTTCTAAAGGTCCGTACCGTGATTGTATGAAGAATTTCGTCATGAAATTTGGGAATCAATAAGAAGAGGTGTTAATCTTAATACTGTCAAGTGTCCGAAATATTTTTGACCATTTCTTTTTTTTGTCGTGTTAAAAATAAGACTTTAATATGCCGAGTATCGAACATTTTGAAAAAAAAATTCTTCGGACACCCAGTAGTAAGTAAATCAATTTTTTTACTATCTTTATCAATTAAAAGTATTATTTTATGTTGAGTAGGACCGCGGTAATTGATAATTTAAAAGGACCTACCTGAAAAAAAAAATTGTTTCTATTTCTCGAATTTGGTAAAATGAAGTTAATATTAATAGAAGCAGCAGCAGCTACGACCTGTAGAATCAGCCATAGCACAGTGTATAAACAAACACGCGTTCTTTAATTTTTATTCAAGAACGAATTAAGAAAAACAAAATGAAACATAATGAAAATAATTAAGAAAAACAAAATAAACTTTTGTAGATATATAGCTTGCATGCACTTTTATTCTTTAAATTAGTTTTGAACAGCGAATTAAAACAATGTTTTACTGCGAACAGCCACAAATGTTTTTTTTTCAAAATCAAAATAAGTATCAAAATCTCGTTTATACATAGATTCGAAAAAGTTGTCAAAAAACAAATATATAACAAATAAATGTTATCAAAGGCAAGATAAGTTACTTTTCTACCTAACTGGATAATTTTCTAGTGTTTTTATTTAATGTAACATGTTTATTCAGCTCGAAAAACGTACAGTGTTTACCGATGTATTGGAAAATTAAAAATGGCGCCCGGTCCGACTCTCTTTGACACGGTAAGTTTGAGAAAAGGAGTTAAAAATTAAAAAAAAAAAACTATACAAAATACTGTTAAAAACTCACCGAATATATGTCAGCCTATGTCACGGTAACATATATTGAGCGAGTTTCTAGCAGTATTTTGTCTACGTTTTTATTTTTAACTCTTTTCCCCAAACTTACCGTTTCCAGAGAGTCGGGCGGCGGGCGCCATTTAAAATTTTCCAAAACATCGGTAAACACCGTTTTCAAGCTGAATAAACATGTTACATTAAATAAAAACACTAAAAAATTATCCAGTTAGGTAGAAAAGTAACTTGCTTTTGATAACATTTGTTATATATTTGTTTTTTGTTTTTTTTTTTTGACAACTTTTTCGAATCTGTGTATAGTAATACAAACCCTCAAAATCTATATCAATATTCTTGAAATTTTAAAAGCAGTTAAAAAACACATCAAACTACAATTAGGAAGCTTTTTATTTCGTTAATTTTTTTTTCTACTTATTAAGCGAAAGATATTTTTACAACCTGCTCCAGCGTAGTATAAACGGCCTATGGAATTAACACCTTCAACCTCGAAAATAGAAATCAACAAATTTATGGAATTTTCTTTGAAATTTCGCAACGCAGTTTCTTATTAAATTAAAACTAAATATATAATATAAAGCCGATAATTATGAACCGCTAACAGTAAATATGAGTGATGAACGCTCTCTTTGAAAAAAGCTCTCTTAACTTCACCTCTAATCCAAATTATGTGTGGCAAGTCTCCTACTAAAACACTCTTTAACCCTAACAATAACACTAAGTTCGAGTGGCAAGCCCCCCTCCCCTCCAACAAAATACCTCTGTAAGCCACATACAAGCATCTAAAACAAACAAACAAACAAAAAATAGATCCTTCCTTAAAGAAAATACACATAAAAATAAATTGGTTAACTGTCCTAAAATGCTAGAATGGCCAGGAAATGGTGAATTATTTTACATTAAATTTTTGTGAAACTAACCGCTCCCCCCTCTACCCTCTAATATTGTTTTTGTTAGCTTTGTCTCTGTCAAGTTTTCAGTATGTTCACACATAATTTTCCTTAGCCCTAGAATTAATTCAAAGTCCGAATGGCAACCCTCCACATATTCTCATTGCATAGAAACCCTCTTAAAACTACACATAATCATCTTAAAAAAAAAAAAAAGAAAGCATGCATATTTTCCCATAGAAAAAAAAAACAGTTAACTGCCCTAAAATGCTAGAATGATCTGTAATAGGAAATTATTTTACATTCAATTCTAAAATAATTTGTTTATCTTTCATTAAAGTTTTTCATGGCATGTTATACATAATTTCCTAAAAAGGTAGAATCACATTTTGGAGGGGTGGTCAGAAGGAGTTGAGTGGGGTTAAACAGAAGGTGTTAATCTACAATAATACCAAAGAAATATTGCAATATATTCATTTTTAAATGGTCTTATGTTTAGATTTAAGTTTTTTGTACATAAAGCACATTACAATTCAACTTTGAGTTCTCCAACTTCTTTTCTGTTTATGGATACATGGCATTTTTAAGGAATTGCTGCATATTTATGCACATTTACTGCAGATTATTTGGAAACCATAAACTTTGGGAGATTTTCAGTTACATATTCTGATTCCTTGTACAAAAATACACTTATACAGTAAATTTCATTTTTTAGTCTTGTGTTTTAACAAAGATATGACATTTTTACTGAAAAAGTAGTGTAAAAAATGTGACGAAACGCATATGGTCTTAAAGAGGGGAAAATATCCAAACGTGTGAGGCACAAAAATAGCCATAACTTCCTTAATTTTAATCAGATTTAAAAAATTTTAAAAGATTATTTCTTAGCTCATCAAGCTCTTTCTATGCATACCAATATTGAAATATTTCAAGCTATTTCAATTTTTTCTCGAACCCGAAGCCTTGACGCGAAGGTGGAAAAGAAAGGGGGGGGGGAACCCTGACAGCTAACCAGCTCAGCCACGAGGGGAGAGGAAGAGAAAATTGTCTTAATTTAACGTTTATAAAGTGATATTGACAGGTGTGAGCATTTAATAAGGTCAAACATCACGTGACGTGAGGAAACTATAGCATCAATGTTTCTTCAAACAGCCAGCTCTGATTGTACCAGTTGCAGATTAACGGGCTAACATTGTGAAGGGTGTGACTCGTTACCATGCACGGACAGTCTTTCACTATAAGGAAGGGTATATATTATTCAGAACACAATCCTAGGATGCATGCCAATTAGTGTATCTAGAGTGGAAAATCCGACTGACATAATTTTATTCTTTTTAGTATTGTTGGTAATGCTCCTAAGGATTGCTCATAATGTTAGAATTAAGAGATGAATGTCTTATTGTCAACTTATGGACACACATAAATAAGAAAAGTTTTTTTTTTTTTTATTATTATTATTATTATTTTGTTGCTGTTTTTAGTCACAAGTTTATAAAAAAGTTGCTTGGTAACGCCTATCGAAAACTGTTTGACCTCCGTCGAAACGAAAGCAGGACTAGGAAGTGTCTTTAAATTCAAATTTGTAAAGGATGTTAATACGCTTCTGACCGACGGATCTAACGTGAAACGGCAACAAAGTGTCAAGATAAACCTTTTTTTAATATATTACGTTAAAATAAAACCGTATCCCGTTTGATCAACCATTCAGCTTGTTTTATATTGTATACATAAAAAGAAACGTGAGTTAAAAAAAAAAACAACAAAAAAAAAGTTAGATAAAAAAGAGAAAAAATCCAAAATTAGCCTCTTTCTTGCTCGCTTGCTGTCTGTCCCCCTCTCTCTCTATCTGTCCCCCTCTCTCTCTATCTGTCCCCCTCTCTCTCTATCTGTCCCCCTCTCTCTCTATCTGTCCCCCTCTCTCTCTATCTGTCCCTCTCTCTCTCTATCTGTCCCCTCTCTCTATCTATCTGCCCCCTCTCTCTATCTATCTGCCCCCTCTCTCTATCTATCTGCCCCCTCTCTCTATCTATCTGCCCCCTCTCTCTATCTATCTGCCCCCTCTCTCTATCTATCTGCCCCCTCTCTCTATCTATCTGCCCCCTCTCTCTATCTGCCCCCTCTCTCTATCTATCTGCCCCCTCTCTCTATCTATCTGCCCCCTCTCTCTATCTATCTGCCCTCTCTCTCTCTGTCCCCCTCTCTCTCTCTGTCCCCCTCTCTCTCTCTGTCCCCCTCTCTCTCTCTCTGCCCCCCTCTCTCTCTCTCTCTCTGTCCCCCTCTCTCTCTCTCTCTCTGTCCCCCTCTCTCTCTCTCTCTGTCCCCCTCTCTCTCTCTCTCTCTGTCCCCCTCTCTCTCTCTCTCTCTGTCCCCCTCTCTCTCTCTGTCCCCCTCTCTCTCTCTGTCCCCCTCTCTCTCTCTGTCCCCCTCTCTCTCTCTGTCCCCCTCTCTCTCTCTGTCCCCCTCTCTCTCTCTCTCTGTCCCCCTCTCTCTCTCTCTCTCTCTGTCCCCCTCTCTCTCTCTCTGTCCCCCTCTCTCTCTCTCTCTCTCTGTCCCCCTCTCTCTCTCTCTCTGTCCCCCTCTCTCTCTCTCTCTGTCCCCCTCTCTCTCTCTCTCTGTCCCCCTCTCTCTCTCTGTCCCCCTCTCTCCCTCTCTCTGTCCCCCTCTCTCTCTCTCTCTGTCCCCCTCTCTCTCTCTCTCTGTCCCCCTCTCTCTCTCTCTCTGTCCCCCTCTCTCTCTCTCTCTGTCCCCCTCTCTCTCTCTCTCTGTCCCCCTCTCTCTCTCTGTCCCCCCCCTCTCTCTCTGTCCCTCTCTCTCTGTCCCTCTCTCTCTCTGTCCCCCCCTCTCTCTCTGTCCCTCTCTGTCCCTTTCTCTCTCTGTCCCTTTCTCTCTCTGTCCCTTTCTCTCTCTGTCCCTTTCTCTCTCTGTCCCTCTCTGTCCCTTTCTCTCTCTGTCCCTTTCTCTCTCTGTCCCTTTCTCTCTCTGTCCCTTTCTCTCTCTGTCCCTTTCTCTCTCTCTCTCTGTCCCTTTGTCCCTTTCTCTCTCTCTCTGTCCCTTTCTCTCTCTCTCTGTCCCTTTCTCTCTCTCTGTCCCTTTCTCTCTCTCTGTCCCTTTCTCTCTCTCTGTCCCTTTCTCTCTCTCTGTCCCTTTCTCTCTCTCTGTCCCTTTCTCTCTCTCTGTCCCTTTCTCTCTCTCTCTCTGTCCCTCTCTCACTCTCTCTCTGTCCCTTTCTCTCTCACTCTCTCTCTGTCCCTTTCTCTCTCACTCTCTCTCTGTCCCTTTCTCTCTCACTCTCTCTCTCTGTCCCTTTCTCTCTCACTCTCTCTCTCTGTCCCTTTCTCTCTCACTCTCTCTCTCTGTCCCTTTCTCTCTCACTCTCTCTCTCTGTCCCTTTCTCTCTCACTCTCTCTCTCTGTCCCTTTCTCTCTCACTCTCTCTCTCTGTCCCTTTCTCTCTCACTCTCTCTCTCTGTCCCTTTCTCTCTCACTCTCTCTCTCTGTCCCTTTCTCTCTCACTCTCTCTCTCTGTCCCTTTCTCTCTCACTCTCTCTCTCTGTCCCTTTCTCTCTCACTCTCTCTCTCTGTCCCTTTCTCTCTCACTCTCTCTCTCTGTCCCTTTCTCTCTCACTCTCTCTCTCTGTCCCTTTCTCTCTCACTCTCTCTCTCTGTCCCTTTCTCTCTCACTCTCTCTCTCTGTCCCTTTCTCTCTCACTCTCTCTCTCTGTCCCTTTCTCTCTCACTCTCTCTCTCTGTCCCTTTCTCTCTCACTCTCTCTCTCTCTGTCCCTTTCTCTCTCACTCTCTCTCTCTCTGTCCCTTTCTCTCTCACTCTCTCTCTCTCTGTCCCTTTCTCTCTCACTCTCTCTCTCTGTCCCTTTCTCTCTCACTCTCTCTCTCTGTCCCTTTCTCTCTCACTCTCTCTCTGTCCCTTTCTCTCTCTCTCTCTCTCTGTCCCTTTCTCTCTCTCTCTCTCTCTCTGTCCCTTTCTCTCTCTCTCTCTCTCTCTGTCCCTTTCTCTCTCTCTCTCTCTGTCCCTTTCTCTCTCTCTCTCTCTCTGTCCCTTTCTCTCTCTCTCTCTCTGTCCCTTTCTCTCTCTCTCTCTCTGTCCCTTTCTCTCTCTGTCCCTTTCTCTCTCTGTCCCTTTCTCTCTCTGTCCCTTTCTCTCTCTCTCTCTGTCCCTTTCTCTCTCTCTCTGTCCCTTTCTCTCTCTCTCTGTCCCTTTCTCTCTCTCTCTGTCCCTTTCTCTCTCTCTCTGTCCCTTTCTCTCTCTCTCTGTCCCTTTCTCTCTCTCTCTGTCCCTTTCTCTCTCTCTCTCTGTCCCTTTTTCTCTCTCTCTCTCTGTCCCTTTTTCTCTCTCTCTCTCTGTCCCTTTTTCTCTCTCTCTCTCTCTGTCCCTTTTTCTCTCTCTCTCTCTCTGTCCCTTTTTCTCTCTCTCTCTCTCTGTCCCTTTTTCTCTCTCTCTCTCTCTCTGTCCCTTTTTCTCTCTCTCTCTCTGTCCCTTTTTCTCTCTCTCTCTCTGTCCCTTTCTCTCTCTCTCTCTCTGTCCCTTTCTCTCTCTCTCTCTCTCTGTCCCTTTCTCTCTCTCTCTCTCTCTGTCCCTTTCTCTCTCTCTCTCTCTCTCTGTCCCTTTCTCTCTCTCTCTCTCTGTCCCTTTCTCTCTCTCTCTCTCTGTCCCTTTCTCTCTCTCTCTCTCTCTGTCCCTTTCTCTCTCTCTCTCTCTCTGTCCCTTTCTCTCTCTCTCTCTCTCTGTCCCTTTCTCTCTCTCTCTCTCTCTCTGTCCCTTTCTCTCTCTCTCTCTCTCTCTGTCCATTTCTCTCTCTCTCTCTGTCCATTTCTCTCTCTCTCTCTCTGTCCATTTCTCTCTCTCTCTCTGTCTGTCCCTTTCTCTCTCTCTCTCTCTGTCTGTCCCTTTCTCTCTCTCTCTCTCTCTCTCTCTCTCTCTGTCCCTTTCTCTCTCTCTCTCTCTCTGTCCCTTTCTCTCTCTCTCTCTCTCTGTCCCTTTCTCTCTCTCTCTCTCTCTGTCCCTTTCTCTCTCTCTCTCTCTCTGTCCCTTTCTCTCTCTCTCTGTCCCTTTCTCTCTCTCTCTGTCCCTTTCTCTCTCTCTCTGTCCCTTTCTCTCTCTCTCTGTCCCTTTCTCTCTCTCTCTCTCTCAGTCCCTTTCTCTCTCTCTCTCTCTCTCTGTCCCTTTCTCTCTCTCTCTCTCTCTCTGTCCCTTTCTCTCTCTCTCTCTCTCTCTGTCCCTTTCTCTCTCTCTCTCTCTGTCCCTTTCTCTCTCTCTCTCTCTGTCCCTTTCTCTCTCTCTCTCTCTGTCCCTTTCTCTCTCTCTCTCTGTCCCTTTCTCTCTCTCTCTCTGTCCCTTTCTCTCTCTCTCTCTGTCCCTTTCTCTCTCTCTCTCTCTGTCCCTTTCTCTCTCTCTCTCTCTGTCCCTTTCTCTCTCTCTCTCTCTGTCCCTTTCTCTCTCTCTCTCTCTGTCCCTTTCTCTCTCTCTCTCTCTGTCTCTCTCTCTCTGTCCCTTTCTCTCTGTCCCTTTCTCCCTCTCTCTGTCCCTTTCTCCCTCTCTCTGTCCCTTTCTCCCTCTCTCTGTCCCTTTCTCCCTCTCTCTGTCCCTTTCTCCCTCTCTCTGTCCCTTTCTCCCTCTCTCTGTCCCTTTCTCCCTCTCTCTGTCCCTTTCTCCCTCTCTCTGTCCCTTTCTCCCTCTCTCTGTCCCTTTCTCTCTCTCTGTCTGTCCCTTTCTCCCTCTCTGTCTGTCCCTCTCTCCCTCTCTCTCTTTCTCTCCTTCCCTCCCTATCTGTCTCTCTCTTTCTATCTCAGGTGAGATTTATATTATAGATGTCCACGTAAAAATTGTAGTCAGATTGCCCAGTAGTTTCCAAGAAAGGTAGAACGGGCAGGCAGACTGAGAAATACAATATCTATAACATTTAGTTTTTTTTTAATTATGGTACACTAATGGTTAAGTGTTAGTAAGTTACTGTTAGGTTTTAACTTGATTTAGTAGTTATGATCTGTGTCGGTTTCCTTGAAAACACTATTGAGCTTTTTGAGATGGTAGCTGGTGTTCTATCATGTGGTTTCTGTTTTTCTAGAAGAGTTCAGATAACTGCTGTTCTGATCGTGAAAAAAATTTTTTAATAGGTGTGTGTGTGTATATATATTTTTCTTAGGGATACCCATGTATCCCTTACCCAAATGTTACCCAAGGATAAGGGTTAATGAACGTAATGTGATAGTGTAATAATCGTTAATAGTGTAAGTTGGGTACAATTTGATTATTTAAAGGGACGGCTCAACAAGAACTTGTTTACATCACACTTGAAGATGACCATACTGTAGTTGGGAAGCAGGCTAATGGAACCATTCCACAGGTGGGTGTTTTTAGGAAAGAAGCTGCGTTTAGAGGTACAGATAGTGGGTGAAATTGTTGATAGTAGTTGTAGCTAGTTGAACTTTTTGTGAAAGTTTGGCAAAAAAGGGACCATAAATTGGAGCTCAGACGAGCGCTTATGATGAAAATAATGATAGAGCAGAGATAGGCTTCCGTGGGAAAGTGGGTGCAGGGAAGAAAAAAGTGCATCACCTAAGTTTTGAAGCTAGTTTTGAACTCGATAGGATGGGGTGCACTGAGCAGCTCCTGCCCATATGTGGCAACAGTAGGACATACCTGGCTCTTATACGGATAGAGGATTTCCAGCGATCTTGGCAACTATAGATGCATATTTATTTATGAATGTTAAATGCCACTTTGGTTTATTTTATTATTGGAATCTTTTCTGAGATGAGTAATTTGTAGATTTATTTGTGAACGGTTATCCTCATCTTCTAGTTGTTTCACAACATTTCAGCCATCTATTCCTCTGGCCTTCGTCAGGTGGTCAACTGCGACGAAATAGGAATGCCGAGTCTCTTAACTGTATCCTTAGTAATTACTGCCTTCCATAGTTGTTGTCCGCCCACGTTTTTGTCCAACTAATCCTTTGGGTAGGATTGAAACCGTTATCTTCATAATTACTGAGGATACAGTTAGGAGACTCAGCATTCCTCTCCCGTCGCTGTTAACCACCTGACGAAGGTCAGAGGAATAGTTGGCTGAAACGTCATGAAACAACAAACTTCACTCCATCTCTAGTTGGTTCAGTTAATAATGGAAATTTTTTTTTTTTTAATTTTAGTTTGCGATATTTAAGAAATTTTGTTTTTTAGACTTAATTTACTTTGCTTGTAATAATTCTGTGTTTTTTTTTTTTTTTCTTTTTCAGAGAATTAACACTTGGATGCCTTCCACTTTGTTGTAGGCGATGTGGCACAACTTTTGGTTGGGGAGGCGTTGTGGTAACGTGGTCCTCATGGTCCTTATGCTGACCCTTACATGCAACATTATCTTCTACTCCCAGAAGTTCCTGCGGAAATCAACTCCCTATGAGAACACCTGCGACTTCAAGACCTACCTGAAAGTGTCAATGAAATTCATTGATAGCCGGGGTACAAAGTCGTTCAAAGAGATCCTACAGAGCCACTGTCCAGGCGTTGGCGAAAATTCTCAGGACGTCCAGCAACTGATCTGGGCCCTGCTTGATTTGGTTTCCTTCTGCAAAACCCAAGCAAGGACCAGACAGCGGCCCGAAGCCGGGAAACCAATTCTGACTCTTTTCACCTCATGGGATAGCAATGAAACCAAACACATGGTGCATAATAACACTGTCACTAATTGGATCATGTTGAAAAAATATGTTAACCCAATCATCTTCACGAACGATACCCATTATACGAAGCTATGCAAAGATGCTGGTTGGGATGTATTCCCAATTAGTCACTATGCTGCTGGTAGTGCTCCGGTCCTGAAGACTATGTTCCTCCAAGCGATGGAGAATTACAACACTAGTTTTTATGCATTCGCAAACGGTGATATTTTATTCGAAGATGGTCTCATTGACACGCTGACGCTTATGCTAGAGGAAATGCCCCTGGAGAACATGACGCGACCGATGCTTATAATTGGGCGCCGGACTAACGTCAAGTATCTGTCCAAGAATGATGCCTCCTCATACAAAAATCTCCGCAATGCAGCCCGGTCAAAGGGTCAGCTTTTTCTAGTGAATGCCGAAGACTATTTCATCACAAGCCGCAATTTTCCGTGGAAAGATATTCCGCCGTTGGTGATAGGTCGTCCGGCTTATGATAACTGGTTAGTTGCGTATGCTCGGCGTGCCAATTTCACTGTTGTCGACGCGTCTGAAACCATATTGGCTGTGCACCAGACGACAAGTGCAGGTAATTGGGAGGGTCACAAAAGAAAATTTAGCAATTACAATGACATTCTGCTAAAACGTCTCAAGTTGCCCAGGCGTTATCGCAATGGGGAGACATGGTGTGCACCCCTTCGGACATCATATGATCTATGCAGCCGGACAATTATATCTGAACGCAAAATATTTCATCCTCAGTGTATTCTAAATCCCGGGTGAATAGTTTTTACTTATGATATAGGTTGAAATCATTGTTGGTATTTTTTTTTTTTGTTTTTGTTTTTCTAATTTATTATTTTTATGTATTAATTTAAGGGAAAAAATTTTTTGATTTTTAAAAAAATTTTTTTTTTAACTTTTTTTTCATGCCTACAATCTTATGCATGACAAAATCAATACTTTTGAAAAAAAAATCAAAATAAAGAATTTTAATGTTTATTTTTTTATTTTATTTTTTTTTTATTAAAACTTTTAACAAGTTCTTTTATAAGGAAAATGGTAAAAAAAAAAAAAAAGCTAACATAATTGAGTTTCTAAAGTAAATGATTCAGATCAATTTTATCATTTTTTTCTAACTTGTTACTTTTTCTACTTTCTCCTCACCCCTCTCCCCCTCTCCCATTATCTCTTTTGAGCCTTTCCTGTTTCCTCCTTTCTTTTTTCCCCATTTTATGCTAACCCTTCTCTCTCCCTATTTATCTCTCCATTTTTCTTTCACCTTTCTATCCATTCTCTCTTGCTTTCTTTTTCGCCCTCTTTTTCTTTTCCCTCCCTCTCTACCTGTTTACCCCTTTCTCCCCCTCTACCTCTCTTTACCTCTTTCTCCATCTTTACCTCTTTCTCCATCTTTACCTCTTTCTCCATCTTTACCTCTTTCTCCATCTTTACCTCTTTCTCCATCTTTACCTCTTTCTCCATCTTTACCTCTTTCTCCATCTTTACCTCTTTCTCCTTCTCTACCTCTTTCTCCTTCTCTACCTCTTTACCTCTTTCTCCTTCTCTACCTCTTTACCTCTTTCTCCTTCTCTACCTCTTTACCTCTTTCTCCTTCTCTACCTCTTTACCTCTTTCTCCTTCTCTACCTCTTTACCTCTTTCTCCTTCTCTACCTCTTTACCTCTTTCTCCTTCTCTACCTCTTTCCCTCTCTACATCTCTTTACCTCTTTCTCCCTCTCTACATCTCTTTACCTCTTTCTCCCTCTCTACATCTCTTTACCTCTTTCTCCCTCTCTACATCTCTTTACCTCTTTCTCCCTCTCTACATCTCTTTACCTCTTTCTCCCTCTCTACATCTCTCTACCTCTTTCTCCCTCTCTACATCTCTCTACCTCTTTCTCCCTCTCTACATCTCTTTACCTCTTTCTCCCTCTCTACATCTCTTTACCTCTTTCTCCCTCTCTACATCTCTTTACCTCTTTCTCCCTCTCTACATCTCTTTACCTCTTTCTCCCTCTCTACATCTCTTTACCTCTTTCTCCCTCTCTACATCTCTTTACCTCTTTCTCCCTCTCTACATCTCTTTACCTCTTTCTCCCTCTCTACATCTCTTTACCTCTTTCTCCCTCTCTACATCTCTTTACCTCTTTCTCCCTCTCTACATCTCTTTACCTCTTTCTCCCTCTCTACATCTCTTTACCTCTTTCTCCCTCTCTACATCTCTTTACCTCTTTCTCCCTCTCTACATCTCTTTACCTCTTTCTCCCTCTCTACATCTCTTTACCTCTTTCTCCCTCTCTACATCTCTTTACCTCTTTCTCCCTCTCTACATCTCTTTACCTCTTTCTACCTCTCTTTACCTCTTTCTCACACGTTCTCCTATTTTCTGTCCACCCCACTTTATTCCACTTGCTTCATTGTTATGTTTGTTTCATGTTCTATACTTTAAGACATTTATTTATATATTTTGACCCTTGAAATGGTGCTTTAATAATTTCATTGTTAGAACATTATATATATATATATATATATATGATGTGGATAAACTGGAGGAATTTGTTAGCTCTTTTCAGATTCTCTTACTCCTCTAAATACAAAAAAATAATGCATTTTCCTTGTTAAAAATAAAAAAAATTTCAAATTAAAAAAGAAAAAAAAATCTCTTTAAAATTTTCCATTCTCTATTTTTCATAAATTTTATCTTCTTTCTCGAAATAAATAAAATCTTACCAAAAAAAAAAAAGTTTCATTTTTATTCCATCAAACAACCAATTTTTTTTCTTTTCTCGTGGAATGGTAGCCAAACACCTCCCCGTTTGGTTCCCTCTCCCTGATAAATCCCTTCTATTGGGGGTGGAGTGAAGGGTTCACCTCATTTTGCCTCCCACTTTCTCTCATTTACGTCTACTATCTTTACTTGGTGCCACTCTCTAATGCCCTGAGGAAGAAAAGTGAGGTTTTAATTTGTCGGTCTCTTAGAAAAGAACAAACAACAAAAAAAAACTCGTTTTTTATTTGTTTTAATTTCTACTATTCTTTCTTTATTCCAGTTCTCTCATTTTTCGATTGTTGTCCAGAATTCAATCTAATTAAAATAATTTTTTTTAAATATGCAGATTAATCTTTGATGTATGTACCAGTTACTGAACGAAAATGTCATATTCCAAAAATTATAAAGTGATGAAGTATTTTGTATATATATACGCACACACACATATATATATATATATATATATATATATATATATATATATATATATATATATATATATATATATAAATAAATAAATCATTTTTCAATGATTTGTACCAATTTTAAAAGTAAATTGTATCCATTACAATTTATTCGGGTAGTTTGAATTTAGTTTTCTTTCTTTAATAAAAATAGCATGGCAGATCCAACAGACTCTTGCTTGCTCATAAAATTTCATTTATTTAACCTAAAAAAAAAACAATAAAAGAAACCCTACTTAATCAATTTACGTGATTTTTAGAATATGACGTTTTTGTTTTGTGATGCGTGCGTACATCATAAAGATTTTTCTGTATTTTTAATTAAGTTGAATTTTGAACAAGCATCAGTTTTTTATCAGCATTAACCACCCAGGCTCTTCAATATTAAACTTTTCTCTTGTCTCTTTCAATCATAGACATGTTCCTGAGATTTTCATGAATGACTCTGCTCTCAGTGCGAAATTCACTCTAAAACTTCTTGATCTTTTTTTTTTTTTTTTTTTTTCTCATCAAATCTTTCTGTAACGTTACCTTTACACTTTGCTTTCGTAATTCCTAAAAATAAAACTGCAAAGAAATAAATAAAATCCGGGTCAGCATTTTTTTTTTTTTTTTTTTTACAAAAGGTTTTTTATATTCCCACTAGCAGGGCTACCCGGCGTTGCTCGGGACCGTATAAACAATGAAAAAACAAAAGCAGATATTGAACATATGTTTTATTCTTAGGGGAGAGGAATCTTTCATCTCAGGTTTTAGCGTTACAAACAAACATTTGTCTTCTTTTATATATATAGATAATGACAGGTTTTTTTGGGGCCCCCCTCGAAGATAACTGATCAGTTGACCCACTTCTAGTGGTCCGTTTGACGTGAAATTTCGATATTTGTCATCCGGGTGATGGGGCTTCGATATGATACCAAATTTGTCAAGTTTGGTTCCGTCTTTCAAAAGTTTTAGCGTTACAAACAAACATACATACATACACACAGACGTTTGGCTTTTATATATATAGATTACTTTTGGCATCACTTAAAGTCTCTCGCTGCCATTTTAATCTGGCATGTGTTTATATTTCTTCTGACTGCACGCTGGTATTAGCGAGCCACTTGTCGACTTTCTTCCTCTTGCAAGCACGTGTTGCATTTTTTTTTGTTCTTGTTAGATCACTGACGTTAAGCAATGATAAGCTTAGCCAGTACCAGATGGCTGACTATTGGGGAATACTAGGCACTGTATGCATTGCACTGGGATGTAGAAATTTCCAGGTTAGTATCTGGGGACGCGTTTAAAACCACTGGTAGAGATGCATTCTCAGTCTTTATTATGATCTGCGCCTAAAAGAAGGAAAACTCTGTAAGACCCGAGGTCTACTGTGTGTGGCAATGAATTGCACAGTTTGAGATTAAGTTTCAAAAACGTGTGGATAGTTCTACACAAAGCCTTCATCACTATAAACAAATTGTCTCTGTATTTCAAACGACTAAGTTGTGTGAAGCTTATGTAAAAAAAAAAAAAAAAAAAAAAAAATCCATACATGCATAATATATTTTCATTCAAGTGATGTCTTGCCTAATACAGGCATTGACGGCTATGGCTTCCCATCCATCTCTCTCTTGGAGCTGACCTCCCACTTTGGGGGGGGGGATCTTTGTGGCCTCGGGCCAAGATCAAAGTGTAGTATCTGTTCCTGCAGATACTGCAAGCAAAGACCATATGTGGGGGAAACCCCACATATAAGACCTTGGTCAATGTAGGGGAAACCCTTCATACCAATTGTCTCTATCCAGCTCCCCTACTCCCCGGGGAGTTGGTCCCCATTTCCCCTTCACTTCTCACATTAAAAAACGGCCTTGTGCCTAATTTGCTCAGTCGGGGAGCAAATAAACACCCTGCAAGCAAAGACCATATGTGGGGACAGCCTCACATATAAGACCTTGGTCAATGTAGGTGCAATCCTTCATACCAATTGTCACCATCCAGCTCCCCTATTCCCCGGGAAGTTGATTTCCATTTCCCCTTCACTCCTCACATTAAAAATCGGCCTTGTGAATAAATAAATCCCCCCCCACCCCAATCCATCTCTCTCCCTCGAGGTATTCATTAATTCCATATCGCTATCTTTCCTGTTATTCTTTGCTGGTTGTTGTAGAGTAGTTTGATGACGATCAGGTGTCACCTGTCATGGTAATCCCTACTGAGCGAAGTGTTCTGATTCAGAACCTTATTCACGTTGTTTCTTGAGTAAAGATTTTGATGTATGGCCATAGCTTTCTTTGCAGTTGTACAGACAGTAGGAACGCTTGACCAACCTTTTCTGGTTCTTTGCATCAGCTGCCAAGGGAGCTCAAGCTAACTTCGTACCAGGGAATGTTTAATTTAAGCTGTTTTCCTCTTCTTTATTATATTAATAAAATAGCCACAGGAATTTCCCTCTGGACAAAAGTATTGTAGGTTTGCTAAAACAGATGCCACATACAAATTCATTAGAGCTAGGCTAATAGCCACTATCTTATGTAGTTTTCGAACACCATTTCAGACATGTTCAGTTGTGATAATAAAATACTACATTACATCCTACGAGCAACACCATCACAATTGCAACATCGTTAGAGGAAGGAGTCCCTATTTTTCTCTCTTAATATTTTTTCATGTTTACTATAATGTTGCATGTGAAATGGAAACCCTCTTTCCGAATCTTTAAATGTACAGCTTTTCTTGGTAGCCGAAGGTCCAAACGATAATAATCTACACAAACAGTTGAAAAAAAGATGATCAACTTTGGTCATAGGAGGGGGAGGGTCTAATTGTTTAGGTACACCCAAATATGGTTTGGCAGGCCTGAAAAATGCTGACCCTGTTCAGTTTTTTGTACTTGATTTTCGGGCGATTATCATCGATTACAGGAATAACTGTCAGATTAGGGGAAAAAAAATTGTTGGGTCTGAATAATGTTACCCCTACCATTTACTTTTTTTTAAATTTTTTTTTATTTTTATTTTTTTTTTATTTTATTTATTTATTTATTTATTCATACATTTTCAGGCGATTATCAGTGCTTACATGCTTTAATTTGGAGTTATAACCTACTACTACAGTGAACACCCACTTTTTGGCCATTCCCATTGTTAATGCTGCCACTAGCATTTAGATTTTTTCCTTTTCAATTTTTTTCGCAAATTTTTACGGCGCTTATCATAGATTACATGCCTAGCTTTCATATTACCAAAATACCTTGGAAAAAATTGTATGCATCTTATCAAAAGAAAAGGGGAAACATTTAACGGCTAGGGGCAGCATTAACAACTGACGTGGCAAAAAGTGTGCGTTCCATTTATTACAACGTTATCATTACAAATTGATCCCCGACTATTACAGTCATTAAAAATACTACCTTAAATATCTTTTTTAATCTGAAAATTAAGCCTGTACTCAATGATAATCGCCGGAAAAAATTACAAAGTGAAAAGGAAATATTTACAGGCTACTGGAATCATTTTCAGGTCTGCCACAGTGTTTTTTGGTTGTTTCTTTTCCTTGTGACACAATGTTCCTTTCAGCATAAATGCACTGGGTTATAATTAATTTTTAGTTCACTTTTTTATTTTCATTATTATAGATTACAGGCAGACGGTAACACCTGCCATCTAATAGGCCACACTCCCTTACTTTTATTTGACATGTTAGGTGAAAGCACAGAATAATGACATCACATAATTAATGTTAAGAATGAGTTAATAGATACTAACGTTATTACTTCAGCACAGTACATTCATTTTGGCCATGAGTGCTAGTGCCCGCTATTTTACTGGGCTGGCAGTGGCTCTCACTAACAACTGTGATTTTTTTTTTTTTTTTTTTTTTTTTTTTTTTTTTTTTTTTTATGGGGGCGGGCTGCCCATACTTCCACTGGGCAACGTCAGTACATAGGTCCTGCTAGTATAATTATAAAACGTGTGTGCATCTGGAAGGTGCATATTTGTAAAGCATCCTTAGTTTACCATTCTTTCTCTTTATCTCTTTCTTATTTTATTTACTTTTTTCATATACATGCTGCTGATTTAGTGCTTACCTGTAAAACCATGGAAAGTCTGCTTACGTTGGAGACGTGAAAGAATGTTATGGAAAGTGAAGGTCTGATGGCAAATGTTACCAAGACCAAAGTGATAAGTGTTGTAGTGTTCCCTGCTTGGTTTGTGAGAAGAGTGAAAAGCAAGCAATTCCATCTTTTGTAGTATTTGTAAGTATTGGGTACTCAGGACGTGTAGTGAAACTAAAAGTAGGTTAAATGATAATCAGTTTATCTGCAAAAAAAAAAAAAAAAATGGATGAGAATTCGGATGTGAGGAATGGCAAGGTTTTCAAAAAGATTTGTTACCTTTGTGATATCATTGGGACACGGAAAGAGTTGGTAGTAGTGTGATAGCAAGAATGAATGGAGTAAGTTTAGGAAATTTCTGCTATAATTAACCAACTTTGTATTATTGCTGGCGAACAAGAGAAGAATATGCAGTGTGATGATGTATGGACGTAAGGGTTGAGAATATGCATTGATATGTAGAGAAATGATACAATGAATGTGTAATGTGAGTCTCAAAAACTAGTTTATATCGAATGAATTCAGAGGACTATTGAATCTAGACAGTATGAAATCAGTACAGAACAGGAGACTTTGTTGGTTTGGTCACATTAAAAAAAAAAAATAGATGAGCATTCTTGGGTTGGATGTAGAACAGTTCCAGCGAAAGGGAGTAATATGGGAAAGGGGAAGGAAAAAAACAAGAACATCAATGTTTGATGTGTTTTAGGTCAGGAAACCAGTATCTCCAGATAGCCTGATCTGGTAACAGCAAAGCCTACAGTATTATTGTATTGAAGTAGCAGGTTCAGTTCATAAGGAAAAACCAAGAACAAAATGAGAGGAAGTGATGAGGGTGAATTTGAGAGAACGATGGATGAATAAAAATGTAGAGTAAGTTAAAATTAAGTTTCTGAAAGCTGTCCAAACTGGTGCTACCAGATCAGGCTGTCTAAAGATACCGGCTTCCTGACCTAAAACCACAAAACATTGATGTTTTTTTTTTTTTTTTTTTTTTTTTTTCCTTTGCAAAACTCAATCATGTTTATCAAAGCAAAAACAATTTTCCTAAATCAAAAACGAATATTTGGAAGAATAAAAAAAGAAAAAAAAAAAAACTTGATGCATAAAAACTTTTACTAAAATGATCGGATATGGCATTAACCCTTGGGCCACGATGGTATTTTTACACACATTGCCTATGAAGGGTGTGGATTTTTTCACATCACATAAAATCAAGTCTAGGGTCTTTGAAAAAGAATCTTTATCAAAAGTCAATACAAACATTCAAACATGGGTTTCATTCATTGATCAATGCAGTTATGGTAAAGAAGAATTCCATAGTCATTGAAGACACCATTGTTGCAGTTGTTTGTAATAGTAAAAACTAGGTGTTAAAAAATTAACAGCCAGCATAGCCTAAGGGTTAAATAATCCAGAAAGAGTTGATATGCCATGAAACAAAACAACCAAACCAAGCCATTTAAAGCTCTGGTGCATGCCAGTATGTAAAGTGGACGTTAAACTGAACATGATAATGATTCTGATTTCTGTTATAAAAGAAGGGAGAATGTTAGACTGGATTCAAAACTTAAGCGCTTAACGAAAACACGCTTTGACATGAACTTAGTTACTACGGCAAATCCATTATTTGTGGCTGAATGAATGAAAATGTGTCCTCTGGAATTTCCAATATTTATTGATCGATTCATATGAAACTTGTCAGCCAATTACACCTTTTTGGTGATAAAAACGGACCAAATTAATATTTTCTTTGGCCTTTCACAGCGAATGTTATATCCTTGATAAGACGGTATGATAAATGTAAGACTGTTAGGATGACGACATGGTCAAAGGGAAATAATTATCTTTTCTGTAAAGGCAAAATTGCCTTCCCAAGCTTTAACTCTAAGATCAGTTATCACGTCTTCACATGAGATCGCATATCTGCAGGGACACCGTATGCAACGTGTAGACAATTGACCTAAAACTAAATTATACGAATAGACTTAAGAACTTTTTCAAACTTACAAATAAGACTTAATTCATACAGTAAGTCATAATGAAGACCATACCTGTTCATTGACAACCACCAGTTCCCAATGCATTGGGTTTATTTTCGTTTGCCACCAGGTCGTCCTGACATGCACTTAAAGATTAATTTTCGAAATTAATACTAGCTGACATAATCTCTAACTACTGCCACAGGGTCCGAATATCTAACGTAACCATTAGGATAGCCATAATAGAATGTAACTTAGCATTAACGAAGTGGTGAATTTGATGGCCTGTGATAGGGTATAGCAAAGGTTTACTTTACAAGATATCCAGCTACGGTATAACTGGAAATGTCTTCTCAATGATTAAATCATTTCTCTCTGATAGATTCATAAGAGTAGTGGTTGATGTGAAGAAATCAGAAGCTCACAGTTTTAATGCTGGAGTCCCTCAGGAGTCCATCCTGGGCCCAACTCTCTTCCTGATCTGCATTAATGATCTTCCAAATCACATCCTTACGTCATTTGTAGACATTTATGCTGATGACACTACAATCTATGGTAGCACATCAAAGACCGTAAACAACCAAGTTCTTTTTGATTCTCTCTTCTCTGATTTTGAGCATGTGGTATAATGAGGAAAGAGGTGGCTTGTTACTTTTAATGCATCTAAAACCAAGCTTCTATCTTTACATTATCAATGCTTTGATCTCCATCTGGCGTCAACTTGGAGAGGCTTCATGTTTTGACAATCTACTGGGCTTGACCGTCACTCCTGATCTGAAATGGAGCACATACATCAGATCCATTGCCAAAATCGCTGGAAAAATGATAGAATTCTTCTATCGATCCAGTAGATATCTCACTACTGATGCAATTCTCTACCTGTATAAGAGCCAGGTACGTCCAAGGATGGAGTACTGTTGTCACATCTAGGCAGGAGCTGCTAGAAAGGACTTATCCTGCCTTGATAGAGTTCAAAATAAACTTTGTAGCCTAGTAGAGGATGCCCTTTTCTCTTCCCTGCAACTTCTTTCTCACAGAAGAGATGTTGCTAGTCTCTCTGCATTATTGTTATTTTCATGGCAAGTGCTCGTTTGAGCTCCAATCTACGGTTCCCCCCTTGCCAAACTTTCGCGAGAAACACTCGTCTAACTGAAAACATTATCAATAATTTTCTCCACTCTTTATCTGTGCCTAAACCTAAACATAGATTCCATGAACAAAGTCTCTTTCTTAGAACTGCACGCCTATGGAACTGTCTTCCTTTTAGCTGCTTTCCAGCTGACTACAATATGGCTGTCTTCAAGTCCAACGTAAACAAGTTCTTGATGAGCCGTTCCACTTAAGTTAACAAATTTACTGAATCTCCATTACTAACGATTACTATATTGTCTTTATATGACGAGATCCCTGGCGACACCAGATGATGTTGCTTTTCAAATAGAGGATGAGTTAGGGGGGGGGACATACTGACACTTGGTCAAGGAAAAACAGATGTTTATGAGAGAAGAAATAGGAATATTTCGATGGAAAATAAATATGATAATGAGATTCTCGAGTTAGCAGAAAAAGCAATACAGGGTCGCCAGCCGAAAATGTTTGACGAGTCATTCATGGAGATAAATAGTTGTAGCTTATCACATCAGGGCCGGGGTGGGGTTTTTAAGAGAAAGACAAACGAGAATTTGTTCCGATATCATGGCTGTTAAAAATCTGTTAACAGCGAAGAGGTTGTTTTTAAAACCCTGTTGGGTTATCTTTCAGATGCAAGGTTCATTGTTTACTTGCGGTTTTAACGATGTAAGATTCCGTTGTACGGAAGACCAAATCGGCCAAAATGTCTATGATGTTTTTATTGGCGTTTTTCTTCATATTTTTAATAACATTTTTTTGCACCATTTACAAGTTCTTTTTACAAATAATTTTTTTAATACTGTAATAGTAAAATAAAGATACATTTATTAATTATACGGAAAAAGTATCTCGTAATGTTTTCACACGAGATTTTTTTCCTGTTGATTTCTCTTTTTTTTTTTGAATATTAAAATTGATTTACTATTTAAAGTGATTTTAAAGCCTTTAACATGACGGAGTTTATAATGAAAACCAAATTACCGTTAAAATTAAAATAATCTTTATTAGAAATTTGTAACAAAATAACAAAATTATAAAACTATTAGATTAAAATTGAGAACTTTTAATTAAACAACGTGAACATTTTATAATGAGTGTTTTCATGAAATGTATTTTTAATAATAAAAAAATGAACTTTTTTACTTAAACTTCATAAAAAAAACGTATCCAATATAGAATGTTACTAAAATAATTTTACTATTACAGTATTAAAAAAAATATTTGTAAAAAAAAACTTGTAAATGGTGCAAAAAAATGTTATTAAAAAATACGAAGAAAAGCGCCAATAAAAACATCGTAGACGTATATTATCGTTTAAACAGTATATCAATTTAAATATTTAAATTCAGTAAATAAATTTAAATATTTAAATTATGGCCGATTTGGTCTTCCGTACAACGGAATCTTACATCGTTACAACCGCAAGTAAACAAGGAACCTTGCATCTGAAAGATAACCCCCTGTTGAGTGACATGGTCGACCTGGAGGTGACTAATAGCTCCTAATTACATAAGTAACACCTCAGTGCAATGAGGGTTAAAAATTGATATAGATAAAAGCCGAGAGAAGTAGTAGAAATTAGGGAAACAGAGAGAGAGAGGAAATTCAAAAAAGGAAAAGGGAGTACAAATTGATACGATAAAAGAAGAGAGGGAAAGGAAAGAAAGAAAGAATAACTCCAAAAAGGTGGAAGGAGGAACAACTGATTTGATAAAACCAAGACACTTTGCTAATTGGGGTCCTTTTTTGCTAATCCCTTCCCGTGGACTGACGGTAGATGAAGAACGGAGAACTTGGTAAAAGAAACAAAACTGCCAGCCCCCTAAGTTGCATGACTAGGCTTGTGTGTAACTATTATATTGTAAAGTCAAAGACAATAATCAATTCTGTGTTAAGAAAAAACAATTAAGTTTTGACTTTCTTTTCTTTGATTGGAACGCCGTTGTGAATGCAATATATTTCTCTGATAGCCCAGGTGGCGGTTGGAAGCTGATTTGAAAGCAGAACCGGAGAGAGACCAACGACGACCCGAAGACGAATTCGACCACTAGACGAAACCACGGGTAACGCCACAGGTATCGGCTACAGGTGCACTTCAATCACGAGCCTATGCACCTGAGCTGAGCTGCACTGGAGGGGTTACGTTTAACCCTCATCCTCGAGTGGCCTCTGGGCCTTGATAAGTGGTGATGCCTATGTAAAAAAAAAAAAAAAAAAAAAAAAAAAAATTTATCTCTAGATTGATTAATGATTCAAAGATTCTAACAAAGAGCAGAACGAGGACTGATAGGGCATTAATTTTGTGAGTCAGTTCTTTCACCAGAATTCTTGAACACCGTTAACACTTTTAGCATTTTCCCAGCTCTCGATGAAACAGAATTCGAGAAGGTATTTGTCGTAGAGTTTGAAGAGGACAGGTTCCAGTTCAGCAGAGCATTTCTTTGAGATAATGGTAGGGATAAGATCAAGCCTGCATCCGTTGGAGATGTCAAAGGTTTTATGTTATCTCAGATCAGATCATCTAGGGTGGCTTCAATCCATAGTGAGGATTTGGGAGGTTTGTGGAGTTCAAGATGGAATTTGAGGCGAACTGCTAGCAAGCAGTTCAACCTTATCAGTAGCCATGCAGGTAATCTCATGGTGGTTGCCACTACACTATTATAGATTTTTCCAGAAATTGCAAGTACCTCATTTCTGCAACTCAATACGTTTTGTGATCATCTTGGTATACCTACTCTTACAATGATTTCTTCATGCATATTTCCATTAGATTTATCGTAGTTGAATACTTGTGGCCTATAAGCAATAGGAGCTGCATAGGTCAAAGTGAACTATTGTGGAGAGTGAAGCTTGCTATAGAATTTCTTAATACCTGCCGGAACCCATTTAGTTACCTCATTCATGCACTGATCAACAGGGGAAGACACCATTTGACCCTATGATCTAACCTACTATACTTCCCATCAGTCTGTAGTTATTTTGAGCAGCTATTCTTAAGCTTGGAGTTGAAAGTTGTAAGACAATATCAACCATTAACATAAAATGATCAGTGTTCCCATGTGGGCCATAATGCATTCGTTATGCAAGCCTCAAGCAGTGTAGCGAAGAATAGATCAAGAAGCAAGACTTGCTGATCATCATGAGCTGGGAGGTTGGTCTGTGAAATGAATGCTCAGTAGAGAAGCTATGCATATTGTTATCAGTAGGGCTATAACAACAGAATATTATTTTCATGGTTTTGACTCTTGAGTATATATCCGACACAGTTAATCAACCGAGAACCACATCACTCTATATAAAAGCATATAAGATATCAACGGATACACACTAAAAACAATGAAAAGAATATGCTGTTGTCCTAGCTCTAGTTATCAGCTGTGGCTGTATCTCTCTGATCATCTGAGTCTAGACTATATCCTTTAATCAAAAGTAGGATGTTATGAATATAAACTTTGAGTTTATGCATATGCTTGTCTGAGCTTTACGATGGACTGGGAGGTATCCAATCATGTGAAAGCGATTATGAGGTTGTTTACTTGTGTTGTAGCAACATTAGAAGTGGGTGTGTAAAAATAAGGCGAATAAATGAAAAATTCCATAAAGTGAGATTAGGCAGAAACATGGAAATTTCCACTAGAAGTTAACATTTTAGAATAAAACTGTTTCAAGATATTGAAACATATACAGGAAGTCTGTAGTCACATGTAGCAAATAAGCTGATGAACTCTTTCTCTTATTTGTAAACTGCATACACACATGAGTGTGTGTGTATGTGTGTGTGTGAGAGAGAGAGAGAAAGCTGTCATGAACATACCAACTTTCTGAAAAAGAATCCATGTAGCGAGATTAGATGTAAGTGCATTAATATTAAAAACGGTATTTCCCACATAAGGCTAGGATAAGGAGGATAAATTGGAAAATTCCATCAGAAATTAAACATTAGAACTAGGGTTATGTGTTAGATGTTACATCATATATATATATAATCTGCTTCATTCGAAACCTTAACCCTGATCTAATAATTATTTTTTAAAAAACAAACATTTTCACCTGGTCAAAATGATAAGACCACTTTAATAAAATCGGCTAGTTTTGAAAAAATGAATACAAAAAGCTTTCTATATTACTAAAAGCAACTTGTTAGTAGATAAAAAACATCTTACTAAATTATAAATGGCAAAAGGGAAACCATTAGCAGAGTTTGAGAGAGGAAGGATCTTTGAGCTTAATAGGGGTGGACTCTCCCATAGATCCATCGCAAATGAAGTGAATTGTAGCAAAACGGTCATCACAAATTTTTTAAGAAACCCAGATCAATATGAGCACAAAAAGAGTCCAGGTCGACCAAAAAAAAATAATCCCATCACTGGATCACCGTATCAGAAGAAGTTAAAAAAAAAAACAACTCCAGTATGAGCTCAAATCGATTGAAAAGCCAAACAGCAGCAGAATGTAGTCCTAAAACAATCAGAAAGCATCTGAAAATGAAGGGTTTCAATCATTTAAAGCGACTGCAGAAACCACGCCTTCTTGAACAGCACAAAACTAACCAACTTAAATATGCTGCCAAATACCAGACTTGGGATGAAGAGAAGTGGGAAAATGTAATTTTCTCCGATGAGAAAAAGTTTAATCTAGATGGTCCAGATGGATTTCAACACTATTGGCATGATAAAAATTTGCCCAAAGAGACTTTTTCAACTCGGCATAGTGGAGGAGGGTCTTTAATGATCTGGGGTGCTTTCTCGTCAGCTGAGACCCTAAAGCTGCAAGTAGTGAAAGGCCGGCAAACATCACTGAAGTACATTTCAATGCTTGAAAATGCTTCTATCAGGACTGAAGGTCCACGTCTGTGTGGAAGAAATTGGATTTTCCAGCAAGACAACGCTGCGATACACACTTCTCGACAAGCACGAGAATACTTTTCTTCAAATAATATAGAATTGTTAGATCATCCAGCATGTTCTCTGGACCTCAATCCCATTGAAAATCTTTGGGGATGGATGGCAAAAGAAGTGTTCAAGGATGGAACCCAGTATGATTCGATAAAGGAACTTGTTGATTCAGTTTTCAGTACATGGGATAAAATTCCTTCGCAACTGATAAAAAACTTAGCCGCAAGCATGCCGAAGAGAATTTTTGAAGTAATTCGTAATAATGGAGGCTATACTAAATACTGAGCCCCTTTTTAGTAATTTATAATTGCCTTTTGTTAGATAAATTATCAGTGGTCTTATGATTTTGACCAGGTGAAAATGTTTTTTTTTTTTTTAAATAATTATTAGATCAGGGTTAAGGTTTCGAATGAAGCAGATTTAATTTTTTTCCATCATATTTTCCCTTTTGGCAATGGTTTCAACCATTTGTTTGATTAAAAATTCGATAATATGCATAAACGCTTACTTTCTTAAGTGGTCTTATGATTTTGACCAGGACTGTATATATATATATTCCAGGTTAAAGATATTCAAGAGTGATAACTAATAAATTTAATGAGGTTATTAAGAGTGCTCAATAAAAGAAGACCAAGATATATTTTAGTAATTGTCTGTATTTTTGAGATGAGGTGTTTTCATTGATTGAGATTTTCCGACTGACTTCCTCATCTTGGTTGTTATAGTCACAACATTTCGGCCGTTTTGCTCTCCGGCCTTCATCAGGTGTTTTGTATCGAACCATTTGTTAGGAGTCTCGAACCCAACCCTTTATTATTATTATTATAGGTTTAATATTAACAAAAACCAACTAAGAATTGTCCTAGTGACATATGGCCGAGTGGTCCTAGTCATTGTATCAAAGTTTACAGTTACCCAAAGGTGCTGAGTTCAATCCTGGACGAAGGCAGTGGCTGAGTTCAATCCTGAACGAAGGCAGTGAAAAGTAACATTCAAAACAGAGAATCAGCAACTATGTCCTGGAGCCTAGCTGGAGTCCGAACACGGTACCCCCGTAATAATAATAATGTGTGTGTCTCTGTGTCTGTGCATATATAAACCTTAGGAATTCACCATACCTTTTCTTGTTCTAGAAGTGCAAGCCATGTTTAGTTTCAGAACAGTTTCTGATGGTTCGTTGTTCTACACAAGTCCTGATGTGACTGGTTGGAATCCGCATAGCAAAAGATTCTTCCCATGTTGACACGAAGAAGACATATGCGAAATTGCTACAGAAAGGTTTAATATTTATGGAGCAATTCTGATTTCTGATTTGTTGTTAGTAGAACGTGAATCAATTCGATTTGTCAGTTCCTAGCAGCATCGTTTAGAAATAGAATCTCCCGACTGTGCAGGATCATACCCCATCATTCATCTTGGATGATGGGATGTGTCTCCTAGCGGCTTCGGCTGCAGGAAGACAGGGTAGAAGAACTCGTCAAGGATTCGTCACTTGATACTCAGCCTGACGGGAACCGGCCCAGCACCTGTCGGACTGAGGTAATAACCTGTCGGACTGGGTAATAACTAGGAGGTCCACACTCCCAGGCCTTGCCACTGGGATTTCTGGTGGAGTAAGTTTATCGCTTACTGCCTGAGGCGCCCTGACCGGGGAATGCCGACGAGGTTACTCAGGCAATTTTTACAATTGCAGGAGTGCTCCTCCTTTAGGGAAGTCTGCTGGATCCCCACTTTCCGGCCTTGTGCCACATTTTGCTGAGGTGGGAAGCAAATAAATCTTTACCCCATCATAGTCTTGTATGCTTGGGATATATCTCCTAGCGCCTTCGGTTGCAAGGAGACAAGGTAGAGTACTCATCAAGGATTCGTTCTTGACACTCAGCCCGATAGGTGAGAGGCTGGGAACTGGCCCAGCACGTGTCGGACTGAGGTACACCGCCTGGGCAATACACAGGGGGTCCACCCTCCCAGGCCTTGCCACCAGACTTTCCGGAGGGGCAAGTTCATTGCTTGTCGTCTGAGGCGCCCAACCAAAGAATGTCGACGGGGTTACTCAGGCAATTTTTGCTATTGCAGGAATGCCCAGTCTTTAAGGGAGCCTGCTTGGATCCCCATTTTCCAGCCTTGTGTCAAATATTGCTGTGGTGGGCAGCAATTAAATATCTACCCCATGATGGGATGGTCTCCTAGCAACTTCGGCTGCAAGGAGACAAGGTAAAGTACTCGTCAAGGATTCATTCTTGACACTCAGCCCGATAGGTGAGGGGTCAGGAACCGGTCTACCACCTGTCGGGCTGAGGTAAACCGCTTGTTGGGTATCACTTAGGAGGTCCACCCTCCCAAGCCTTGCCACCGGGCTTTCTGATGGGGCAAGTTTGTTTGTCATCTGAGGTGCCCCTACCGGGGAAATCCGATGGGGGTGCTCAGGCACTTTTTGTTTTGAGGCAAGAGTGCCCCTCCTTTAGGGGAACTTTTCCACTCTCCAGCTTCTGGCCTTGTGCCACATTTTGTTGTGGTGGACAGCAAATAAACATCTACCCCATTATAGTGCTACTATGATGGGATATGTTTCCTAACGGCTTCGGCTGCAGGGAGACAGGGTAGAGTAATCGTCAAAGATTCGTTCTTTACACTCAGAATTAGAAATCATTTGGATCTTAAAATTTTAGCATGTAAAATGACGCCATTTATTATTTTGTTCAAATGTCCAACATATACATCTATGTGTACATAAAAGAGAAATCAAAGATTTTTTTTTATTTTTACCTTAAAAAGGGATGGGAATGTGAAAAAAGGAAGCCATTTCTAAAATTTGATTCTGCAGTTTTGTTCAAAAACGCATGCTCATACATATAAATGAATATACATATAAATAAACATGCAATATGTACCCATTTAAAAAGAGAGGGTTTTTTTTGTTAATTAAAACAGTGCAAAAAGAATAGGACATTTTTGATAAATAAGAAAGAAAACTAATGTGCATAAAAAAAATAAAAGTCAATGGTAATTTATGCGCGCCTTAAAATAAGCATGCAGAAAGTATTTGTCAAAAAGAAAATGTTTGCAAAAAAGTGATGGAAAAATTATTTGTCAAAAAGGAAATTTACCAAGAAAATGTGACTTTTTTTAAGTCTTTTTTTTTTTATTTCAGTAAAAATATTAGTTACGCATTAGTAGGTTAAAGTTTTAATACAGGATGACCCCCCCCCCAAAAAAAAAAACGGGCCCTAACTCTAATTAGGCCCCGTTTCTTAGTGTTTTATTCGAATGAAATGAAAATTTGGTAATAATTAGTTTATTATATTCAAAACATCACATCGAAACACTAGTCTTTGGCCTTTTTTTCTCCATTCTACAGAATATGTTCTAGATGGCCTCCACTTAGCTTTTGGTTTTTTTTTTTTTGGTCATCCTGTACAAAAAAAAAATGGATGCAGTTTAACGTCTTGCCCAGGACTATTTTTTTTTTCAATATATAGAAATGTATTTACATACAGGCCCGTGAAAAATTATTCAAAGTCGAATCCTCCAACAAGTTTTGAAGTTTTATTCTTGTTACGGTTTTCGTGAATACATCAGCGAAATTTTGTTCTGATGATATGTAATTCAAAATAATGGATTCCCTTTTCACCTCGTTTTTTTATGAAATGGTACTTTATATCTATATGCTTAGATCTTTGGTTGATTATCGTGTTCTGTGCTAAGACTATACTGGTTTGATTATCAATATTAAGTAATACAGGGCTTTTAGTTAATTCTGGCTAAAAGAGTCTTTAGAATATTTTTAAGGTAGAATGCTTCCTGGGTCGTATGTGTGATCGCGATAAACTTTGCTTCACACGTAGAGAGAGATTAAATCTGTTGTTTTTTAAATTTCCATGAAAGAATATATCCAGATATACTTTTTCGATCTTCGTCGTTTCCCCAATCTGAATCTGAAAATCCATCTAATTTTAGGGGATTTTTTTTTTACTTTCTCAATACTAGCTTCTATTCTTTAGTTCCTTCTAAATAATGAAGGACTTGTTTAAAACAACGAACCATCGGAAACTGTTCTGAAACTAAACACGGGAAGAGTCATTTGCTTAATTTTTTCTTAACATCTGTCAACATTATGTCACAATTTGATGCGATTAAAATATCATTCACCCATAAAACCAAAATCAGTAGTTTATTGTCTTTGTATTGGGTATATAAACAGAGGTCTGCTGGGCATTGTTTAAATTGTTGTTTAATCATAATCGTGAAATACTGTATTCCAACACTGAGCACTCTGCTTTAGAGCGTATAATGATTTGTTAAGTCGCCACACGCTATTTTTATTTTTCACTATAAATGCCTCTGGAGGAGTAATATAAATTTCACAGTCTATTAGAGCATTCAAATAAGCATTTTTTTTTACATCCATTTGATGGATGTTTAGGTCATATTGCGATGCGATTTGCAATAAAATTCTGATTGTCGTTAGGTTTGTGGTCGCTGAAAACGTAGAAAAATATTCTATACCGTAAATATGAGAGTATCCTTTAGCAACAAATCTAGCTGTGTAGTGTTCAACACCTGGTGCTGTAGTCTTTTTTGTAAAGACCCATGTTGTAGAAATAACATGTTTATCTTTTGGGAGAGGTACTACCGTATAAGTATTATTTTCGGTCAAAGCATCTATTTCTTTTTTCATGGCTATTTTCCATTCATCACAATGTTCTGAATTAATTGCTTCGTTAAAGCTTTTTGGCGTATTTTCCATGGAATAGCAATAGTCGATTTGATAATATTTCATATTGTCGACCACAAAAACATCGGGTCGCCTTCTATTTCTTTTGTGGTATCTGTCGACTTTAACATCATTTTTTTTTAAATTTTCACCCCCAAGCAAGGCACATTGCCACTTTGTTGTAAGGAGCTACTATCAGGGACATAGGCATCAGGGGTACTGTGTAGGGAGTTGGGCAGCAAGATGTCGGTTCACGTTGCACTTGAACTTCTGCGTGTCAGTACCGTTTGGGAAGCAGGGACCTGGAAGGGAATTCCAAAGTCTAGCTGTCCTGGGGAAGAAACTACTGGAGTAGAAGGCTTTCTTACATCTAGGGATCTCTACTGTGAAGGGGTGGGGTTTAGTTGCTTGTCGGGTTTTTCGGGGGTATTTACGTCAAGAGGGCACAAGTGCTTGCAGTTCGTCAGAGCATTCACCGTTAAAGCACTTGTAGAACAGGCAGAGGGATGCAACATTTCGTCGATGGGTCAGAGGCTGAAGTTTAGATGACAGTTCAGGGCCTATCAGATTGGCGACTCTTTTGAACCTTGTCTAGGAGCGAGAGACTAGTAGTAGATGCACCAGCCCAAATATGTTTTGTTTTAATAATTTGAGTAAATATAATTTCATCCTCTTCATATGACGGGGGTTTCGTCTTTAAAATTAAACGTGTCTGTGAATTTTACACATTGGATTTTTTAAATTTTATTTTTCTTTGGAAAAAATACTAAATTGGCTGGACTGTTTTTATCGTATCCAACAAATATACCTGTATCGGTTTTAATCTTTAATTTACTCTTTTTATCTATATATGCGAAGCAAGTTGAACCAAATATATGCACTCTGCTTAAATTTGGTTTTCTACCGCAGAAAGCTTCATATGGGGTTTTAGATAGTGTTTTGTTAAGGCACCTGTTTCGTATGTAGGCAGCCGCCATAAGTGCGTACGACCAGAGGGTTTTGGGAAGTTTTGATTCAATGAGTAGACATCTAGCCATTTCAAAAAGTGTCCGCCATGCTCTTTCCGCAGTCCCGTTTTGGTGTGGCGATCTAGGGGCCGATTTTTCATGTTTGATACGATGGTTAAAAGTTCAAAGTCTTTATTAGCGAATTCCGTACCGTTGTCAGAGCGAATACACTTTACTTCACCGTCGGCTAAATATTTTTTAGTTGCTAGCAGGGTATCAGATTTGTTCTTTAAAAAGTAAACCATTATTAAACTTGAATGGTCATCTACGAAATTCAACACATATCTATAATGTTTTCTGGTCATCGGTTCCACGGGACCGTTCAAATCACAATGCACCAGTGATATGACTTTCTTGGCCTTCTTGTCTGGTATCTTGTTTTGATAGTTTGTCATTTTTCCCTGCGTACAAACCTCGCAGTTTAAGTTTTTTTTTATGTTTTTATTTTCATTCCATCAACTACAATCGGTAACTTTTTGATATCAGGAATATTGCAGTGTCCAAGAATTTTATGCTATGTCTGTAAATCATGGTAGGTGGTTTTCGATGGGACTCTTCCATTTTCTTTAATGTCGAATACAGTTCCATTCGAGTACACCAGTTTTGATTTATTGGGGCTAAAGTTTATATTTGTACCTTGTTTAATGGCAGCTTGTACAGAAAATATATTTTGTTTAAATTTCGGGATTAGAAGAGCGTTTTCTAGAATACAGAAACATAGTTTACCGTTATTGTTCCTTAGCGAGATTTTAGCATGAACTCTTTTCAAAACGATATCGTTTACTCAACTATCGTCAGCTAGTTCTACAAAATGATTTTGTGGTTTAAAGCTGGGATCAAAATTGATAAAATCAGATTCCTTTGCAATCACATCTGCCGTTGCACCACAATCGACAAGAAAATTATTATTGCTTGTTGAAGCGTTAAACGTACATGAAAATAAGAATGTATGTTCGCTAACGGCATTCTCCACATTTTAATGGAGTCGCCCTTTAAAGTCCTGTATCTACATTGGAAACTTTTGTGATCAGGTCGTCCACAATTATAGCAAATAATTTTTGTACTTTTCTGAGGAGAACAAATGTTTTTGGAAAAGTTGCCGTTTTTATTCCCGGCATGGGTATAATTTAATTTTGGTGTTTTTATGTGTGCATTTTAAAATTTCATCGTATTAGTATATTCGTTTTTTTTTCTATGATAATTTTTTCAGTTTCCTCGTAACCTCTGAGTGCTACCTTGAATTGATTAAAAGTCATGGGTTTCTCTTTCTGGGTTATCACGGTGGTAAATGGCTTGAAATCACTCGGTAATCCCTTGATGACCATGGAAATTAACAGACTGTCGTTAATAACGTCACCAGACATTTTTAAAGAATTTGCAGTCGTTTCGGCTCTTATAATATAATCTGTAATGGTTCCGGCTTCCATTCGTTTTAGAGAGGCCAGTTCAGTATATAAAGATATAATGTTGGCTTTTCCTTTCGATAAATAATGTTCTCTCAATATGTTAAATGCTTTGCAGCCATCGTCCAGGGCTTCTCTCGTTACTAGTGATAGACTTCGGTCATCTAAGCATTGTATTATTTCCGCAAAGACAGTTGCGTTCTTTTCAATGAAGTCGGGGTCGTTTATGTTTTCAGGTTGTGTTTGAAGTATTTGGTGTACCTATTTACTATGCCTCCCCACGGGACAGAGTTAGACACCAGGGTCGTTTTTTAACGTGGAGAAAAGGTACAAAAATAAAAATTGTCTCAGTCGTGAAGGATTTCTCCTCCACTGAAAGAGAACAAGAAATGGAAGTGCAGCATCTGAAGAACAGATGGTATTTATTTGCTCCCCCACCGAGCAAATTAGGCACAAGGCCGATTTTTAATGTGAGGAGTGAAGGGAGGGGGAAGGGAAAAAGGGGACCAGCTCCCGAGAGGTGGGAAATGGGAGCTGGTTAATGGTCAGGCATGTGGGGTTGCCCCCACATCTGGTCTTTGCTAGTCATAGCTTGCAGCATCTGCCGGAACAGATGGTATTTATTTGCTCCCCCACCGAGCAAATTAGGCACAAGGCCGATTTTTAATGTGAGGAGTGAAGGGAGGGGGAAGGGGAAAAGGGGACCAGCTCCCGAGAGGTGGGAAATGGGAGCTGGTTAAAGGTCAGACATGTGAAGTTGCCCCCACATCTGGTCTTTGCTAGTCATAGCAAGTCATAGCTTGCAGTATCTGCCGGAACAGATGGTATTTATTTGCTCCCCCACCGAGCAAATTAGGCACAAGGCCGATTTTTAATGTGAGGAGTGAAGGGAGGGGGAAGGGGGAAAAGGGGACCAGCTCCCGAGAGGTGGGAAATGGGAGTTGGTTAAAGGTCAGGCATGTGGGGTTGCCCCCACATCTGGTCTTTGCTAGTCCTAGCTAGTCATAGCTTGCAGTATCTGCCGGGACAGATGGTATTTATTTGCTCCCCCACCGAGCAAATTAGGCACAAGGCCGATTTTTAATGTGAGGAGTGAAGGGAGGGGGAAGGGAAAAAGGGGACCAGCTCCCGAGAGGTGGGAAATGGGAGCTGGTTAATGGTCAGGCATGTGGGGTTGCCCCCACATCTGGTCTTTGCTAGTCATAGCTTGCAGTATCTGCCGGAACAGATGGTATTTATTTGCTCCCCCACCGAGCAAATTAGGCACAAGGCCGATTTTTAATGTGAGGAGTTAAGGGAGGGGAAAGGGGAAAAGGGGACCAGCTCCCGAGAGGTGGGAAATGGGAGTTGGTTAAAGGTCAGGCATGTGGGGTTGCCCCCACATCTGGTCTTTGCTAGTCCTAGCTAGTCATAGCTTGCAGTATCTGCCGGGACAGATGGTATTTATTTGCTCCCCCACTGAGAAAATTAGGCACAAGGCCGTTTTTAATGTGAGGTAAAAACCAGCTCCCCTAAAAGTAGGCAAAAAGGGGGCACTCTGGTTACCAAAAATAATAATTGTCCCAGTATAGAGGGTTTCCCCTCCATTGACTGGTACAAATTATCTTAAGTGCAGCATCTGCCGGAACAGATAGTATTTATTTGCTCCCCCACCGAGCAAATTAGGCACAAGGCCGATTTTTAATGTGAGGAGTGAATGGGGAAATGGGGACCAACTCCCCGGGGAGTAGGGGAGCTGGATAGTGACTATTGGTATGAAGGGTTGCCCCTACATTGACCAAGGTCTTATACGTGGGGTTGCCCCCCCCACATATGGTCTTTGCTTGCAGTATCTGCCGGAACAGATGGTATTTATTTGCTCCCCCACCGAGCAAATTAGGCACAAGGCCAATTTTTAATGTGAGGAGTGAAGGGAGGGGGAAGGGAAAATGGGGACCAGCTCCCGAGAGGTGGGAAATGGGAGCTGGTTAAAGGTCAGGCATGTGGGGTTGCCCCCACATCTGGTCTTTGCTAGTCATAGCTAGTCATAGCTTGCAGTATCTGCCAGAACAGATACTACACTTTGATGGTATTTATTTGCTCCCCCACTGAGCAAATTAGGCACAAGGCCGTTTTTAATGTGAGGTAAAAACCAACTCCCTTAAAAGTAGGCAAAAAGGGGGCACTCTGGTTACCAAAAATAATAATTGTCCCAGTATAGAGGGTTTCCCCTCCATTGACTGGTACAAATTATCTTAAGTGCAGCATCTGAAGAACAGATGGTATTTATTTGCTCCCCCACTGAGCAAATTAGGCACAAGGCCGTTTTTAATGTGAGGTTAAAACCAGCTCCCCTAAAAGTAGGCAAAAAGGGGGCACTCTGGTTACCAAAAATAATAATTGTCCCAGTATAGAGGGTTTCCCCTCCATTGACTGGTACAAATTATCTTAAGTGCAGCATCTGAAGAACAGATACTACACTTTGAGATATTAAATCTTTTATTCATGTTAAAAAATACATTCAAAATTAACGTTGAACAAAAAACTTAGGCACATGGCCAACTCAAAAGGGGGGGGGGAATTTTGGGGGTCGTTGGTCATCCTTGTCACTCCAGAACTAAACAAAGTCAAAAGTTTCTCCCAGCTAGTATCTTCTTTCACCATAATACCGCATTCACCCTTTCATATTGGGGGGCGTCCTAGTAACTCCCAATTTTTTTAAAACATTTTTTATTGACGTGTAAAAACAAAAAAGATAACAATAAAATGGTAACAATAATTCATTTGTGTCAAGGGCGGGAGAAGAAAAAACAAAAAGTGATTAGTAGGACCCTCCCAACCCCGTCTAATTGATAGACTGCCCGTTCCACTAGGTTTGTAAAAGGAACCTCGCTTCTGCGGGTCAGTCTCTAGGTGGGGATGCCCTCTAGATGGGGGTGAATGGAGAAAAGAACATTTTTGTGGGTAAGGGATGGAGGTTAGTTTGTATTTCTTTTTCTCCAAGATGGGTAAAATTTAGAGGAAGGGGTGAGAACAAAAATTGCAGGTAAGAGGGGATGGGGATCTTGGAGGCTTCCTAATCGGGGAGGGATAGAACACACACTCAGCTAGCTGAGAGACTACTTGTTTAATTTTACTTTACAGAACTGCGCGTTCCACACCTAGGCGGGGAACACGTATTCAAATTTGGCTCCTCTTCGTACACACAGACTTGCCACATGTATCCATCTTCTGTCAAATGCCGCGCGATGCAGCCTTCTTCTATCACATCTGATCTTCACCCGTAGTTGGTGTTTAAAGAAAGCGATCAGATCTTGATCAGAAAAAGACAACACCCCCCGGCAACCTTGCAGACGCGACGTCCAAATCACCATTCTCGCCACGGCCAGGATCGTAACGTAGACCATTTGTCTTTCCCGGTCCCACGGCGGCCTCACGTTGTCCACAACATTGGATACAGTAATTGGGCGAGGATGCTCAGGATCGATGCGAGCCGTCACCCCACTGACATACGACCAGTACTGGCGGAGTTCGCGGCAATCGAAGAAAGCGTGATCCGTAGTTTCCACGGCCGTTGTCCCACAACGGGGACAATCAGGCGACTCCAAAAACCCAGAACTGCATTGTATGTTGTTGAGTGGAAGTGCATTTCGGGCCAATCGCCAGGTCAGAGAGAACTCCGAATTGTTCAGATGACTCGAACCTGGCGCCCAGCTCCACGCGGAGCGGATCTCACTCTGCTGCCACCCCAAACGTGCGCATAGCGGGTCGTCAGCGGCCCCCTTCACTAGATCCCTGTGGAGTTCCCTACGGGTAGCAGTCACAAGGTCACTGGACCTTGGTAGTCGTTTTAGCGCGGCTTGGCACTCTTTCATGTAGGCAGATTCTCCCTGCGGCCTGCGACGGCTCTCGATGGAAGGGTCGAGAACGAGGTCGGGGAAGGCGGCAGTAACCACGGGGTGCCACGGTTGGTCCTCCTGCATATAGTGGCTCAGGAAGGCCAGCCTCTCAGCATCTCGATGACACTTCAAGTCCGGCATTCCCAAGCCTCCCTCACACGGACGTTGAATACAGACCTGTCTGCTCACCCAGTGTCTTCCTCTGTCCCAAAGGAGCGAGGACAAGAGTTCGACAAGAGCTTTTAGGTGTTGTGCAGGCAGGGGAAGTACTGCCAGTCGGTAAAGGATGAGAGGAAAGACGTAAGTGGCGCACGCCTCAGCTCTACCCTTTAAGGAAAGTTTCCTAGGAAGCCACGAATTGACTGCAGCCTCCACCTTTGACCGTACCTCCAACCAATTCTTGTCAAGCTGGAGACCCGGTCCGAACCACACGCCGAGGATCCGGACCGGGCCATCTGTCCAGCTGAAGGGCGCAGGGAGGTTTGCATTGCCACTCCATGCGCCCAACCGCAGTCCTACCGACTTGTTGCGGTTTATCTTGGCCCCTGTAATTCTTTCGTACTGTGTGAGTGCCTCCGACACGACCTCAATGTCTCTGAAGCCCGACACGAAGATCGTGACATCATCGGCGAACGCGGATACCTTGGCAGCTGAGCCGCCAGGCAGAGCCATTCCGCGCAGGGCCGAATTTGCCTCCCCATGTCTCAGCTTGCGGAGAAGAGGCTCCAAAGCCAGGACATAAAGCAGGGGCGACAGCGGACAACCCTGACGAACCGACCGAGAGATAACAAAGGGTTTCGAGCGCTTTCCGTTCACTTGCACGACAGCCATGGGCTGTCGATACATTATGGAGATCCACTTGCAAAAGTCCGGTTTAAAACCGGCGGCCTCTAAGACAGATGCCAGGAAACGATGGTCGACCCTATCGAAAGCTTTGGACTGATCTAAGTTTATCAGCGCGGCTTCCGTGTCGTCATCTATTCCCCCCTCTAGGATCATGCGGATCAGGTGCAAGTTGTTCTGAATCGATCTCCCCTTCACAGCGTAGTTCTGTTCCGGTTCAACCAACTCGTTGATAACAACCTGCAGCCGATTCGACAGGACCTTGGCCAAAATCTTCAACTCTGTGTTTAGCAGTCTAACTCTTCCCCTTCATGCCCGTCACCTTTCTTCAGCAATGTGATCACTCCCTTGGTCACCTGCTCTGGGATGGATCCCTGAGCAAACCAATGGTTGAACATATCCGTCAGAAGAGGCAGAAACATGGGCGACAGCCTCAAGTACAGTTCGTATGGCAGACCATCAAGTCCTGGCGATCTGTCACAGCTGACCTGCTTCAGCGCAGTAAAGACCTCCTGCTCCGTCACCCGGCCCTCGCAACCAGCCGCTCTAGCCGCCTCGAGGCGGGGAGAGTCGGCCAAATAGTCGCTAAACTCAAGGACCGGAAGATCGGGCTGCTGCGTAAAACGCTCCTCGAAATGTTCTCGAAACCCCTCGCAGATCTCCCGAGTCGATTCCAGGGTGCGTCCATTCGGATGTTTGATTTTTGCAATGTATTTGTCCGAGCCACGCCTAGAAACCTCACGGCGCATGTCTGCATCAGAATTGACTGCTTCGTTGCCTATCTTTCTAAGCCTAGCTCTAACTACTTGGCCTTCGTAACGCTCGCTAGTCTCGCGTAGAAGGTCCTGCTTAGCTAGTTCCTGACTAACCCTATCACCCTCCCCCGTAGCCTGGGCTAGTTTCTGCTCTAGCTTCTTCTTCGTCTTGGCCTTATCTAGTGCGAGGCGCTGGGCATACTTGACGGAGAAGCTTCTGATCTTGGCTTTGAGACCTAACCACCACTTACTCCCGGTAACCGCCCCCACTAGTGCCTTTTTAATCAATTCTCTTAACTGATCTTGGAAGTCTTGTATCTCCAGAAGGGAGGTGTTTAACTTCCAGTACTCCGCTAACTTAGGCCTATTTCCTAGCTTCAGCCGGGCCATAACTAATTTATGGTCCGTCTGGCCTAGCCAAGTGAACGTGGGACAAGATAAGAAGTCTACTTCGCCTCTCCTAACTAACATCCTGTCCAAATAGGTATTTGGATAGGAGGAAACACTATTGGTCCACGTCCACATCTCCCGCCCTGGATGCTCGAACCGAAACCTGTCGACCAGACCGCATCTAGCCATCAGATCAGCCAGGCTGGACTCGCACCTCTCCGATCCTCTAGCTCCGCCTCCTACCTTATCTATGTCGGGGTCTAAGATGGAATTCCAATCCCCCATTAGCACTACCCGCTTCCGACAATCTACAAACGCGTCAAGCTGACTGAAGAATGAGACCCTCTCACGAGCGGTGCTGGGCGCATGAACCGCAATCACCCGAAACACAGAATCTTTTACGGCAACATTGGCCACAACCAGCCTGCCCACCGCATCTCTATGGACAACGTCGACCGTCGCCGACAGGGTACGTTTAACCAGCACGGAAACTCCCTTCCCCCGCGGGCTGCCATATGCTGAGAAAACCTCAAAGTCTCGGGCCAGCACCTGACAGTCCACAGAGGAAACGAAATGCGTCTCCTGAATCGCAGCAACATCCACTCCCAGAGACAAGAGGTCGTGCCGGAGGCGAGCCGCCCGGCCCGATGATCTCAAGCCCCTCGCATTTAGACTAGCCAAATTCAAAGCCATGGTACCTACCTTAAGGTGTGTTACACTCAGCTCCGAAGTCAGCCGGGGAAAGGACACCGACGTTGTGTGCAATGCTCATGGTGGTCAGGTTTTTCATGTCCTGACCTTCTCTCACAATGCCGCCGACATCCAAAGGGTAAGTCAATTTAAGGGCCCTATAGAGTGACGGATGGACCAACACGGGGACCCTTCCCTTGCATTGTTTTGACAGTTCATCAAGAGAAGGGTCATTTTTTTTCACCAGTTCAATTCCCGGAAACGCCCCTTCAGCGGCCTGCAGCCTTGTCCACAAGTTGGTCTTGCAGGCCTCTGGAGTTCTGACAAAGGTTATTAGGAGTGGGGCGTCCGGGAAATTTGAGGGGATATTTACATCTTTCCCCTCTATCTGTTTGTAATCGAGCAGAGGTTTTAAGTTTTTCCTCTGCCGATGGGAAATGTCTGTGGCCACAGATAGAGGGTCTACATTACATAGTTCCTCAGGGGCAAGGACCTTTGGTCTGCAAGAGGCAGAGGAGTCTCTCCTCTCCCTCGGTTCATTCTTTTCATTTTCTTTTTGGGGTAGTGGCTCAGTTTGCCTTGGTGTGGGGACGGGTGTTTGTGTGGTGCCTGGTGTTGGTGTTGGTGTTGGTGTGGTGTCTGGTGTTGGTGCAGTGTTTGGTGTTGGTGCGGTGTCTGGTGTTAGTGTTGGTGTTGGTGCGGTGTCTGGTGTTGGTGTGGTGTCTCGTGTTGGTGCGGTGTCTCGTGTTGGTGCGGTGTCTGGTGTTGGTGCGGTGTCTGGTGTTGTTGCAGTGTGTGGTTTGGGGGTGGAAGTGGATTTTGTTGTTAGGGGTGGTGTATGTTCACAGGGAGTGGGGGCCACCTTTTCTTCCTCTTTTCTTCTTTTGTTTTTCTTTTTCATTCTTTCGAATGAACCGGGGAGAGGTGAGGTTGAGTTCCTCTCCCTCTCACTTGCGGATTCATCCTCAGAGGAGCAGTCTTTTCTCCGCTTGATCCCCGTCTCGATTGGTGTGGGGACCGTTGGTTGTGTCTGCTCCTCTATTTGCTGCTGCAGCTGTTTTTGTTGTTGCTGCTCTCGCTGGTGTCGTTGCTGCTGCTGCTTCTGCTGCACTTGCTGATTTTGCTGCTGCAGTAGTTGTTGCTGCAGTTGTTTCCGCGGCATTAGCTGCGGTGGCTGTTGTTGTTGCTGCATTTGCAGAGGCTCCTGCCTCGATTTTTGGGCTGGTGGTGGGACGGTGGCAGAAGGGATTATGTGTTTCCGCTTTTGTCTCACTACCGTGCTCCATTCTTCCCCCTTGGCCTCCTGGGTGGTTTGGGTTTTCCTTGGAGCTGGGGTTGGTGCTGCAGTTGCAGGGGTTGTTGCCGCCTGTTTTGGTGCGGGCGTTGTCTCAGGGGTTGTGACCGCCTTTTGGGTTGTTGGATTAGGGGTTACCCTTTGGGGGCAACTCCTAGCCATGTGGCCCTGCTTTTGGCAGAACCAACAGTGTGGACGACGGCCCTCCACCACTACCGTTATGCTGGCGTCTTTGTATGTCAGCAGCGGTGGTATTGCTTGAAAACCTTCCCTCTTCAGCCTCATTGCTATTGTGTAGCAGCCCAGGTGAGTCCCAGTTTTTGACCGTACTGGGGTCACCTGTTCTACCTCACCGTACTGGCTGAAGAGGCATCCTAGTACTTCCGCAGGTATTTGGGTTGGCACATTAAATACCTGCACCCGAGTCCTTCTCTTGCCCTGGTATTCAGGTGTTAGTTTGACTCTCCCATGCTTTATTTCTTGGAGGGAGAGTCTCTCCGCATCATCCTTGGTGGGTAGGAGGATGTCCCACACAGCGAAGCTCCTCTGGTACAGGTATAGTACTGGGATGTTAAGTTTGTGGAGAAGCCCCGCCATGTCTTCCTTCTTCATTCCTAGGAGGCGGTTTTCCGGTATATCGGAAATGGCAAAGGACAGGACTCTGCCCTCAATCGCCTCCCAGGCACCTGGTATGGGTTTTATATCTGCCCCCTCTATGTATTGTCTGTACTTTGTCAGGTACAGGTCTCTATACTCTTGAGGGGACAGTTGTTTTTCTACGGTCTTCCCCCACGCAGACCCTCTTGTTGGTGTTGGTATGGGGTCTTTAGTGGGGTTAGATCGTTTTTGGTCTTTTATGGAGGTCGCCCCTGCCTGTTTATTGGCGACGCTTCCTGCCTCCCCAGATGTCTTGGTCAGTCCTTTTGTGGGAATGTCACCTTTTTGGGCGGCGGCTCCCTTTTTAGTGTCTTTTTCGGGAGCAGCTTCCCGTTTTGGGGAGTCGGCCTCTTGGGGAGCATGATCCTTTTTGTTTACTTTGAGGCCATCTGCCCCTTCCTCGTTTGTGAGGTCCAGGCGGTATGCCCCCTCATTTTCTTGATCTGCTCCCCTTTTGGGAGAGCAGCCCTCCTGGGGAGCGCTGTCCCCTTTATTGTCCTTTTGGTCCGGCACCTCCTCCTTTTTGTGGTTGGAGTGAGATGCTACGACCGATTTTGGTTTTGCTCCCCTTTGGGGGGAGTCGCCCTCGGGGGGAGCTGTTGTTAAATTTTCCCCCTCCTGGGGAGCGTCCAATGGTGTCATACCCGGGCGGTACGCCCCATCAGCAGTTGTTTTTTCTCCTGTTGGGGATTCGTCCTCTTGGGGAGCAGTAGCCCCCTGGCTGGGGGTATCCATATTGGTGGGCCCCTGGCTGAGGGTATCCATATTGGTGGCCCCCGGGCTGGGGGTGTCCGTTTTGGGTCCCTCTTTTAAAAAAAAATTCACCGAAAAAAGTGACGTGGAATCAGCGTCCAAAGTGGGGAGCCGACTTTGGCGCCAAAAAGAGGTGGCGCCAAAAGGTGGCAAGAGGGGAGATAGAACTGAGAGAGGGAGTGGGAAGTTAGTGGAGGGAAGAGAGAAGGTGTTTCCGACCCTCCCTCGCGGGAAGGTCGTAAATTATCAGCTCGGATCCCCCCCCGTGGGGGAGGGGGGAGAGCAGAGAAAGACAGACAAAGTGGGGGTGCGGACAGAACGCGACCCAAAAAGCTTGTCAGGTGTTCCGGGCACGAGAATGTGTCGCCAGAACAGCACTGCCTCGCACGATGTAGGTATCAGAACAGATGCTACACTTTGATGGTATTTATTTGCTCCCCCACCGAGCAAATTAGGCACAAGGCCGATTTTTAATGTGAGGAGTGAAGGGAGGGGGAAGGGAAAAAGGGGACCAGCTCCCGAGAGGTGGGAAATGGGAGCTGGTTAATGGTCAGGCATGTGGGGTTGCCCCCACATCTGGTCTTTGCTAGTCATAGCTAGTCATAGCTAGTCATAGCCTGCAGCATCTGCCGGAACAGATGGTATTTATTTGCTCCCCCACCGAGCAAATTAGGCACAAGGCCGATTTTTAATGTGAGGAGTGAAGGGAGGGGGAAGGGAAAAAGGGGACCAGCTCCCGAGAGGTGGGAAATGGGAGCTGGTTAATGGTCAGGCATGTGAGGTTGCCCCCACATCTGGTCTTTGCTAGTCATAGCTAGTCATAGCTAGTCATAGCTTGCAGTATCTGCCGGAACAGATGGTATTTATTTGCTCCCCCACCGAGCAAATTAGGCACAAGGCCGATTTTTAATGTGAGGAGTGAAGGGAGGGGGAAGGGAAAAAGGGGACCAGCTCCCGAGAGGTGGGAAATGGGAGCTGGTTAATGGTCAGGCATGTGGGGTTGCCCCCACATCTGGTCTTTGCTAGTCATAGCTAGTCATAGCTAGTCATAGCCTGCAGCATCTGCCGGAACAGATGGTATTTATTTGCTCCCCCACCGAGCAAATTAGGCACAAGGCCGATTTTTAATGTGAGGAGTGAAGGGAGGGGGAAGGGAAAAAGGGGACCAGCTCCCGAGAGGTGGGAAATGGGAGCTGGTTAATGGTCAGGCATGTGAGGTTGCCCCCACATCTGGTCTTTGCTAGTCATAGCTAGTCATAGCTAGTCATAGCTTGCAGTATCTGCCGGAACAGATGGTATTTATTTGCTCCCCCACCGAGCAAATTAGGCACAAGGCCGATTTTTAATGTGAGGAGTGAAGGGAGGGGGAAGGGAAAAAGGGGACCAGCTCCCGAGAGGTGGGAAATGGGAGCTGGTTAATGGTCAGGCATGTGGGGTTGCCCCCACATCTGGTCTTTGCTAGTCATAGCTTGCAGCATCTGCCGGAACAGATGGTATTTATTTGCTCCCCCACTGAGCAAATTAGGCACAAGGCCAATTTTTAATGTGAGGAGTGAAGGGAGGGGGAAGGGAAAAAGGGGACCAGCTCCCGAGAGGTGGGAAATGGGAGCTGGTTAATGGTCAGGCATGTGGGGTTGCCCCCACATCTGGTCTTTGCTAGTCATAGCTAGTCATAGCTAGTCATAGCCTGCAGCATCTGCCGGAACAGATGGTATTTATTTGCTCCCCCACCGAGCAAATTAGGCACAAGGCCGATTTTTAATGTGAGGAGTGAAGGGAGGGGGAAGGGAAAAAGGGGACCAGCTCCCGAGAGGTGGGAAATGGGAGCTGGTTAATGGTCAGGCATGTGAGGTTGCCCCCACATCTGGTCTTTGCTAGTCATAGCTAGTCATAGCTAGTCATAGCTTGCAGTATCTGCCGGAACAGATGGTATTTATTTGCTCCCCCACCGAGCAAATTAGGCACAAGGCCGATTTTTAATGTGAGGAGTGAAGGGAGGGGGAAGGGAAAAAGGGGACCAGCTCCCGAGAGGTGGGAAATGGGAGCTGGTTAATGGTCAGGCATGTGGGGTTGCCCCCACATCTGGTCTTTGCTAGTCATAGCTTGCAGCATCTGCCGGAACAGATGCTACACTTTGATCCCGGCCCGAAGGCCAAGCAACGGAAACTTTTTGCAATTCGTAGATATCCTAGAAATTTCACTTATCACAATTCGAATTTTGATTCGGACCCATCGAAATAAAGAAGCACGCTGAGCCCATAACCTCCAGAAGTGTAAGCCATGTTTAGTTTCAGAACAGTTTCCGATGGTTCGTTGTACTTCACAAGTCCTGGGATGTGATTGGTTCGCAATAGATAGAACAGTTTCTGATGTTTCGTTGTTCTATACAAGTCATGGGAGGTGATTGGTTCGCAGTGGACAGTTCTCGAGTTGGAATCCACAGAGCAAAATATTCTTCCCGTGTTGACACAGAAAAAGGAAAAAATATGACAAAAAATAAAAGTGCAAATAAATGTATCAGGGAAACTATGGTATAGGAAATAGGGTTTATTGGTAGAACAATAGAGAGGTAGTTGTTCACCGGGGTAGATAAAAGAAAGCTGGGGTAAGTCAGGGTGTGGCGTTGAACGAGAACAAAAGGACCAGAGATATATTTAAAGTTCATGTGTGTGGGCGATTTTAGGTGTGATCGTGAATTTTGCGACAGGTTTTACGAAAGCTAGAGTTGACGACAGATCGTATGTCGGAGATGGGAAAATGAATTGATCAACCAGCTGACAAGCACATCCATGACAGTAGATGTAGATGTGGACCTTAGCGTTCAGAGGATCGATGGCGTCACACACACATGGAGTACAACTAATATTTACAGAAAATGTTGGAGTCTGTGTTTTCTTTAATTTTGTTTTATTTATTTTTTATATTTGAGAACCCGTGCATGCCACATTGACAGCCACCAACGAGAAAGACTACGACACAGCCAGAAGAAAAGATAAAGAAAAAGAAATCCACAACACACAATTTTGGGGTTGGCGATGTTGTCGGCCGGGGACCACGTGGTTTTACATTTGTTCCTGTTTCTGCAAATTGGTTGAGAGGTGAACCAGGGAAATATTATGCATGTATACTGAAAGGGAAAAATAAACCAGAAAACAGTGTTAAACCCCAAATGATTTTGTACTATAATTTCTACCAACTACTGTTATTAAGAATAAAGAGACAACTGCAACAATAAGAAAAGGAGAAATAAACGGAGAGACGTCATCATTCACTAAGCAACAACCCTGTACGTGTGACAAAAGAGTTTAGCTGTGTACTGAAAGATGCCGTCTAGAGATATTTTGTTGCAGTATGGAATCTGCAGTGTGGTCCCTGGTTTTGGTGGGACTATTTTGGCGACGATAGGATCTTTCTGTATTAAGAAAATTAAAGATATATATATAAGAACTGCATATAAAAAATGGGAACAGATGGAACATGAAATAATAGAAAGATCACCAGGTAGAACGTGCTAATTAAAAACATAAACAGAGTTTCTTAAATACAAAAATTGAGAAAACAAAACATTTTTATACAAGGGATAAGATTATAGAAGTTATTTTTAACCATGAAAATGTTCATGTATGCAAGCTTGTATTTCGGTAAAAGAAAGTTGAGTAAATAGTTACAAGTCAAAATGTTCATAGTGTAAATAATACCTATGTACATATATGTATGTGAGTATTTGGCAGCGTGGCATTGGTCGCGTTGGTGTACCTTGTTCTTGTTACTGTGTGTATAGCTGTGAGTAGTAGTTTGTTTTTGCTCGCCTGACTTTTGCTAGTATGTAAGGATATGTACGCGAGGTGCAGAAGGCTTGTATGTGAGTCATTGAAGGGTTCCTTTGCAACTCCTGCTTCCCCAGCCAAAGGCATGGGGCGTACGTTCTTGGAGTCCTGTTCGAGGTGTGGCCAGTAAGTGTCACCTCAAGAATATCTCATTTAGTAATACTGCTTTTTTTTAGGAGATGGCTTATTGCTTTGACATAGACCTGTAATTTTTGCGGTGTGAAACAATTTTTATTGGTTTGAAATATTCTGAGTTACCACGTTACTGTGAAAAGTACTTTTTTCTTTTTTGCTTTTTAGCGTTTGTCAGAATCACTTCGCGAGATACTCGCCACAGATCAAAGAATTTGTCCACCTTAGCGCTATTATATTTTATTTGCTTATTATCTGCATACAAAACAGAGTACTTTCACTAGTTTTTGTATAAATAAAAAAAAAAGCATCAAAGTGTAATCAGATGTTCTGCGTGTCGGACAAACATTTTCTAGAGAGTGAAAAAAAATTGTTTTACTTTTACTCACCCCAAACAAGACATAGTGCCACTCGGACATATGAGGTTACTATTTCTGACCACATCTACAAGGGCACTATGTAAAGAGTTCAGCAGCACGATGTCTGTCCAGATTACACTTAAACGCCTGCATATTAGTACAAAAAATAGTGCAGGAGACTGGGAGGGATTTCCCAAGTCTTCCAGTTCGCAGGAAGAAACTTCTATTTGCTTGCTTCCCAGCTGACTACAACTTGATTGTCTTCAAGTCAAGCATAAACGAATTCTTGATGAATCGCCCACGTAAGTAATCCGATCTACCAAATTTCTATTACTAACGATTACTACAATATTATCCCATTGATTACTGTGCACTCTATAACCCTTATCCTCGAGTGGCCTCCAGGTCTTGATAAGTGGTGACTCCTATGTAAAAAAAATAGAAAAGAAAAATAGGCTCTCGAGCATCTAGGGATCTTTAATGAAGGCGTGGGATTTTGCCGCTTGTCAGATTAGTTGGGGTGTTTACGTTGAAGGAGGACTAGTGCTACCAGTTCATCCAAGCACATTCGATTAAAAACTTGAAAAACAGGCAGAGAGATGCAGGTGGGACAGGGATTCTAGTTTGGTTCATGGTTGCAGAGTTTTATAGTTGGTAGGAACTTTCATGTGTAGAGACATGAACAATGTGGGTTTAAAATCACCGAAGGTTTAGCCATAGTTTTTTTTTTCTTACTTTCTTCTTCGTTTATGTTCGGGTTACCCTAAAAAAAAAAAAAAAAAAAAAAAAAAAACTATGTAATATATGCATATATTTTCGCAAACGTAAAAAAATTATATATACCTGTGTGGGTGATCTGTAGCTTTTAATTTTACTAGAGATTTAAAAAATCAATAAATATTTATTATTTTATCATCGATACAAACAAAAAAGAAGTTTTAAACAAAAACAAAAAATTAAAAGAATCTATATAAACACGTATACGTGTGTATGTGTGCGCGTGTGTGTACGTGCGTACGTGCATGCGTACCTGCGCGCACGCGCGTGTGTGTGTGTATCTGATGACGTCAGATATATTTTCTTCATCTCTCTTCCAGACTAACTTCATAAGAAATGAAAATGCCTTTATGAAAATCAATTGCATGGCATGCAGGTAGAATCGATCGCTTGATTGATTGATTGATTGATTTCGGTCGATGGTGGCTCGTTCGTCTCGCTTGACTCAAGAACTTCTCTTAAAATGATATTCGCGAACCACTTGAACAGGCTCTCCAATACAGGTACCCCATCGGCTGCACCGGGAGAATCGCATAATACTTTTTATCGATCAGATAGAGAAAGATCGATTGCAAAAACTAAAACACAAACAAAAACTTTAAAAAAAAAAAAAGTAATGGCGAGGAATAAAATAAAAAAAAATAGTAGACGATATATGTTTAGAAAAGTCGATTGCTAAACTCACTTCTTCGTCAAAGTCAAAAAGAATCGCATCTTAAATTAATGGTATCATGTCGGTTACGTTATAATTAAAGTCGCTGGTTATTATTTCCTTTTTTTTTTTAATTCATAGTATTTCCCACATACTACACTAGCTCTCTAAAATAAACCAGAATCGTCTCCTCAATTTCGCTTAGATTCTACCTGACGTCCTCAATGTATTCAAGGAATAAGAGAATATTAAAATGGTATTAATTTAGCAGTGCAGTATGGCTATTATAATACTTTTAATCATTGTTTAGAACACTGGAATAGATTACCGAACACTTCAAGTCATTTTCAAAATGACGCCTTAGCCACTCCCTAATTTTTCGTAAGCAACTTTTAAAAAATCAGGTTTTAAATATTTTTTTATTTTTAATATAAAACAAAACAAAACTACGTCTCTCCCAACATATATGTAATTAACTATAACTTTACCAAGTTCAGATCTCATACATTTCCGCTTCTTCAAAGTTTTTTTTTTTTAATTTCAACTACGTTAAACTTTTACCTTCCGTCTTAGACGGAAAATTAATCTTACAAAGGCCGGTTCACTTTTGTCTTATTTTAGATAATCTGAGAAAGCGTACATGCATGTGGAGATGCTATTCGAACGAACGCCAGAAAGCAACTGGCTTGAATAGCCACCCTCTTTCTTTTTTCACATCTGTTGGGATATGTTCCTCTCTCTACTTCCAAAAAACAAGTTAGAGTTTTTACAAGAACGTTTTAACTTGATATTTTTCGACCAATGAAAATCGTTTAAAACCTGAAACTACAAACGGAGTCAAACTTTGAAAACACTATACACACGAGGAAATTTCACTGCTGGAAAATACATCCGAACGACGTTCAATAAGTAATGCCCGTGAGCCACTTCTCATAACAATAAAGCAACCAAACTTGGCACAGTTATTAGTAACTCTTTGGTTAGGAATTACTCAGAGTTACGAACCCGGCGCTTTACACTATACGGGACATTTATAATCTCAATCTTAATCAACATCTTAAGACGTGCCAAGCATTACCACAAGCATGGCACGTACAAGACAGACGAAAAAAAAATTGGGGGGGGGATTTCTTGAAGAAAGAAGAAAAAAAAATTTTTTTTTATATTTCAAAATTTTGAATCTAATTTTAAGGAATAAATATATTTATTTGAAAAAAATCTTGCACTTGCTTCACCTTTTACGCTGTTAAATTTTCAACATTTAATATACAGTGATGATCATATTTATTGGCACGGTAAAATAAAAGTTAAATTTTGTCTAATAAATTCTAAAAAAGGGATTGAATTAAAGAAAATAACAAAGTATATTATGTATTTTTAACTGGCCTTTCCGATGCAGCAATCGGATTTTAGAAAAAATAAATAACAAAGGAACAACAAACATAATTGCAAAAAACCCTTGTTCAAAATTATTGGCACGGCTTTGTTTTTCTTTTAGTATCAGTATAATATCAATCAATTTCCGGTTTACGTGCTTTCTGAACTTTTTTATAGCCATATTATGCTTGTTTAACGCTAATTCAGTGAATAATTTTTTTCAGATAATTTTTAGATAGCGATTTATTTAAACTATTATAAGTGACTAAATTATAATTTTCAATCGCCATGGTTAAAACTAAGGAACACAGCGAAGACGTCAGGAAGCTTGTTGTAGAATGCCATACCAATGGGGAGGGCTATGATAAGATTTCAAAGAAGCTAAACCTTCCCAAATCCACTGTTAGAGCCATAATAAACAAGTTCAAATCGCAAGGCCATGTTATGAGTTTAGAGGTTAGAGGGAGAAAAAGGATTCTTTCCCCAAGAGATGAACGGAAAATTGTTCGACAAGTAAAACAAAACCCAAGGATCTCTGTTGGGGAGATTGTTGATGAACAGAGCACCTCTGGAGTGAATGTATCTCGACATACAGTTGGTAGAGTTTTGAAGAGAGCTGGTTTAAAAGCATGTCGTCCGAGAAAGACTCCCTTATTGAAGCCTATGCACCTGAAAGCAAGGCTAGCCTTTGCAAAACGTCATATTGATAAAGATGTTGCCTTCTGGAAACGTGTTCTATGGACTGACGAAACGAAAATAGAGTTATTTGGCCATAATAAAGTGTCTTATATTTACAGAAAATCTGGCGAAGCTTTCCTGCCTAAGAACACCATACCCACAGTGAAGCACGCTGGAGGCAGTTTCACATTTTGTGGATCCTTTGCTGCCTCTGGACCAGGGCGACTTGTTAAGGTCACAGGTAGCATAAAAAGGAAGATTATGTTAAAATATTGGATGAAAACCTGAAAGACTCTGCTAAAGAGCTCTCACTTGGTCGTCGTTGGTGGTTCATGCAAAATAATGACCCAAAGCATTCGGCTAAACTGACTAAGAAATGGCTTGAGGACAATCATATTAATGTTTTGGAGTGGCCATCACAAAGCCCAGGCCTTAATCCAATTGAAAATTTATGGAGAATATTAAAATTGAGGGTAATGCAAAGGAAGCCTAAGAATCTTATTCAATTGGAGGATTATTGTCAGGAAGAGTGGGCTAAAATTACTACTGAAGAGTGCAACAACTTGGTTGTAAACTATGAAAAGCGACTGAGGAAGGTAATCAAGGCCAAAGGCTATACAATTGATTATTAAATAAATCGTGCCAATAATTTTGAACAAGGGTTTTTTGCAATTATGTTTGGGACATCCTCTAGCAGAAGGTGTAGGTGCGCAAAGTCTCAAATATTTGCCAGCTCCGCGACGTCGTAATTGAAGAGTGGAAGAGCATTCCAGTGGCTACATGTGAAGCTCTGGTAAACTCCATGCCGAGGAGAGTAAAGGCAGTTTTGAATAATGATGGTGGCCACACAAAATATTGAGAGTTGACATGTATGTTAATATTGACAACGTTTTATAAGGAGTGTACTCACTTTTGTTGCCAGGGATTTAGTTTTTAAAGGCTACATTTTGAGTTATTTTGAGAAGAAAATAAATTAACTCTGTTATATATGCTGCAGACAGACTACTTTTTGTTGTGTAAAAAATAATTTTTTCAGTGTTGTCCCATCAAGAGATATACTTAAATATTTGAAGAAGTGTGAGACGTGTACTCCCTTTTGTGATTCACTGTATATATATATATATATATATATATATATATATATATATATATATTATCCTGTATATCCTATCTGTTTATTTAACTATATTGGTTTTGTAAAGTCGACATTGCCAAAATAGAGATTGTTGCCTACAAAATGAAAGAATTTGGAAGATTTTAGAAAATTTTCTTAGATTATGTATACTGATGCAATTCTCTATCTATATAAAAGCCAAGTACGTCCAAGGATGGAATACTGCTGCCATACCTGGGTAGGAGCTGCTAAAAACAGCCTATCCTGCCTTGACAGAGTACAAAATAGACTTCGTGGCTTAGTGGGGGATGCCCTTTTCTCTACCCTGCAACCTCTCTCCCACAGAAGAGACGTTGCGAGCCTATCCTTGTTTTATCGTTATTTCCTTTGCAGGTGTTCGTCTGAACTCCAATCTCCGGTCCCCCCTCGCCAATCTTTCACGAAAAACACCCGTCTAGCTGAATCCACTGTGAAAAATTTCCCCCACTCTATATCTGTGCCTAAATCAAAACGCGGATTCCATGAACAAAGCTTCTTTCTTAGAACTGCACGCCTGTGGAACTCTGTTCCGTCTGCCTGCTTTTCACCTGACTACAACTTGGATGTGTTCAAGTCCAACGTTAACAAATTCCTAATGAACCTCCCCCTTAAGTAAACACTTCATCAAATCTCCACACTAACGTAATGTACTTGCAATAACCCTTATCCCTGAGTGGCTTCCGGGTCTTGATAAGTGGTGATCACTGTGTAAAAAACAAATAAATAAATAACATGTCTATATTTATTCATTTATTCATTTTTCATATTTGACATTTTGTGATTATCGTTGGTTGTTCTGGAAGAATTTTAAGATGCAATCACTTTGGAAGAGTTAGCATTGTTCGAACATATCTGAGTAAAATGTAAATCAACTTTATTCAAATGGAACACTGGAATATAAAGAGAGCTGCTTGGCAGGCTGGATTTCGTCAAAAACAAAATGTGGTATTCTGGAATTACATCTCTGTTGGCCGCCCCCCTCGGAAAAAGATGAGAATAGGATAGGACGCATTGCCGTAACAAAATCTAATCGGGAAATCAATCATCTTTGGCGCCAATGCTCTGGGAGTTTATTTGAGGGGTAAAGCGGTGTTTTGATCAATACTACATGAGAGACATGAATTTAATAACTGTTCGGCTTAAATCGCTGAAACAGGTACATTGTAAAAAATTAAGGATGCCCCTTTTCTATTTCACGTTCTTAGGGTTTAATATCCTACTTATGTTTCTTTTGGTATTTTACGAGGGTTTCTGAATTTTTGAGATGAGGATTGGTTATTCATATTATTTGTATTCTTTGGATTACTGTTCTCATCTTGAATGTCATTTTCACAAAGTTTAGCTCGATATCACCTCCAACTTTCTTCAGTCCACAGGAACCCATGGCACAGTGGTTAGAGTACTTGGAAAAATCAATTGGAAAAGTGATATTCTCCCGAAGGTTGAATGTTCAATTCTCAATGTGGGCGACCAAAAAATACAATTGCAAATTCCTTTTGGCCTCTATCCAGTTATGGCTGACAGAAGAGAATGCTGTCCCTGTGAAATAAATAAAGTGTTAAATTCGAAATTCCGTCTAAATTCTCGAGTTTGGCAAGATACATCCGAAGAAGGTCGGAGGTTACAGCAACCAAAACGCTGTGAAAATCCCACTCCAGATGAGAACAGTAGTCTGATGAATCCAAATGATATGGATTTTATGAGGGGTGTTCAATAATGCTCTTGAGCCACTTCTAGTCTGATCCAGTTGAAAGTTTGCATGTGCAATGATTTATATCTCTATGAGTTAAGTACTAAGTTACAGCTTTGAAATAATTGTAGTTTCTCATTTACAGGTGTTTCAACTAACTCAGGTGTGAAATGGCGCCTGTTGAGCGTCGGGCAGTGATCTGGTTTTTGTATTTGAAAAGAGGCACACCACAGGATACTTCTGATGAAATGAAAGAAACGCATGATAAAGATGTCCCATCATATGACCTTGTAAAAATTCAAATAAACCTGTGGAAACAGCTCCCAGGCCTGGTCGCCTCTCTTCTGTCATCAATGAGGTGTCTATCAATCAAGTTGAGATTGAAATTTTGGAAGATCGACGAGTTACTATTCACCAAACAGTCCAAACGGGTGTAGAAACTATCACTTATGCCCATGTGGTATATGCTAGGTAGGTTCCCAGGTTGTTGACACCTTTTCTGACACGAGAACACATCGAGTGCTCGATGATGAAGTTGGAGATGTGCCAAGAAAATGATTCAAATATTTCCAAAAGACTGATTACACAAGATGAAACCTGGGTCTATCACTATGATCCAGAGATTAAAGCCAAGTCAATGCAGTGGAAGCCCTTGGACTCACCACTTCTCAAGAAGGTCTCTGCTGGCAAGATCATGATCACAGTCTTCGGGAACCAGGACTGAATAGTGATGATAGTTTCCTGACAAAGGACACCATAATTAAATGAGCCTATATTTCTTCATTTTTGAAACACCAAAACAGCCTCACCAGAGCTTGTCTCCGCAAGATGAAATAAATGTTAATGTTCATGACTGTCACACATACTGTTTTGGCGAAGAACAAAGCGTCGCATATGTTCTGATATGGCATTAACATTTTAAAATTTTGTCCTAAGACAGAACGTCCCTTTTTGGGGAGTTTGATTTTCCACACATTAAAAGCCGATCGTTGTTTTAACTTTGCTCTCATGGAGAGGCAAGTAAATTGAAACAGAGGATCTATACTCACAGTAATACTTTCAGGTATCTGTACAAACGTGATATCAGTTTCCTGACAATCATACTTGGAATATCAAAGTTAATTAAACGGAAATTAAATACAGAACCATTGAAACACCATTTCCTATAGAAATCCTAATCCCAACCCATTTCCAAGAATTGGCTCCCAATTACTTAGATATAAAAAGCAACCGCAAACCGTATATCTTAAGTATTTGTGATTTCGTTCACTAATGAAACACGAATGTTTCTTTTTAACTTAATGGATATATATATATATATATATATATATATATATATATATATATATATATATATATATATATATATATATATATATATATATATAGTCATCCACATACCGTACTGTTTCGCAGCTCATTAGTGCGGCTAGCCAAACAACTACCTCAAGCCAGGATCGAAACCCGACTGCCCAAACGAGAGTCGGAGCTTCTAACCGTTGCGCTGTTCGGCTGCTGCTATGAGGGCAGTGAATTAGCAATGTTTTGACATTGTCCAAATACCTAAGCTATATTTGTTTACAAAAAGAGAATCGAATAATACGCATGTCAAGTAAGTTACTATATATATATATATATATATATATATATATATATATATATATATATATATATATATATATATCTCAAGTTACTTTATATATATATATATATATATATATATATATATATATATCTCAAGTTACTTTATATATATGTATATATATATATATATCAAGTAAGTTAAAACAAATATACACACACGAACTCAAAAAGACATATACATACATACACACACACACACACACATATATATATATATGTTATGTCACCTATATATATATATATCTATATATCTATATCTATATATATATATATATATATCTATATATCTATATATATATATATATATATATATATATATATATATATATATATATATATATATATATATATAGGGGAGACAGCAGAAGCAACAAAACTAAAACGGGCCTGCTATAACCACTATATATTTACAAATGTAGGCAAATTTGGGTATATTTTATGGGTTTAGAAATATAGGTCCTTTTATACCAATTGTCATAAAATTTTAACCGTAGACAAGTACTATAAGCGACAAAAAGCCTGCAAATTATCATGTAGTTTCGTCCCAAAGAACAAAAGATATGAGCATTTCAATATGCAATTTGGCTAGGAATATATATATATATATATATATATATATATATATATATATATATATATATATATATATATATATATATATACTAGCATGGGTTCCCGGCGTTGCCCGGGTGTTTGGCGGTATATGCTGAGCAAAAAAAAAAGGTCAATATTTTCAACTTTGACCCCTATTATGACCCCTTAAAATGTGTTGTTTTGGGCTCAAATCAAGTTATTAAGTTAGATCCATGTCCAAGGAACCTATATCTAAAATTTCAAGTGTTTAGACCCAAAATTGTAAGAGGAGTTTATTAGAGTTCTCAAAGGTCAAATCGTTGAAGTTTTATCCCTTAACAGACAAATTTCTGGCCGAAAACGGATCACATAAATTTTCCCAAATCTCTGTACCATGTATATCAAATTTCGAGTCTGTATTCTGAAAATTGACAGAGTTATTGCGTAGGGAAATGTACATAGACACACATACAGACACGTTCACTTATATATATATATATATATATATATATATATATATATATATATATATATATATATATATAGATTGATAGATAGATAGATAGACTAATCGATTAAACAAAAATATATACGTATGCATAAATATATATGGAAACTATTTTTTGTTTACTGTAAAGATTTTACACAAATATTATGCAAGTATAAATAATATAGAATATCTGCATGAATATAATTACACGTAATAGTTAACTCTAGATGATCCTCCCATAAGAAAACCGAAAAAACTAATAGAATAAAATGAATGTTTAAAAGAATATGCAAATTAGCCAGATTTTTGCTAGTGAATGCATTTCCACATAAATTGTATTTTCTTTTCAAGGGGTTTTAATATGAATATCAATATACACAAAAGAAAAACGAATTTATAGGAGTATATATATATATATATATATATATATATATATATATATATATATATATATATATAAAATAAAAGTTACAATAAGTTTACTAAGGTAATCAAAATGGTAAACTTAAAATATATTATAAATATTAAGGAGTTAATATTTACAAGTAAAATAAACTCAGCCAGATATAAAAAGCTCAATAAAACCGAAAAGGAAATAGAGCTTATAATATGAACAAATGATTAATAAAATATGTTAAAAGACATCTTGAAAAAAGAGTTAAAAACATATTTAATTTTAAAAAAGGAAGCACAAGATAAGTGGATAGTCCTTAATCCGCGGAATTTCGAAGAAATACTCTCCTTCTCATCAGAGGGCAGGAATTAGCAAAATGCAGGATCGGATTTTGCATATAAAAGTATTTTATGAAACTACAAGTAAGTCAAAGATCTTACTTGGTTAAAAAAAGGGTGAGGTAAGGGGAACAGAAGGTATAAGAAAAATAATAAAAAGATTTCACATGAATGGACAGTCCAGTGAAGGGTAAAAATCCAAAAATGGTAAAATCCAAAACAGTCGAATTTAAAATTTCAATCCAATGGGTAAATTCCAAATGGTCCAAAATCATCCAAAAGGCAGAGTTCCTTGGAAAAAAAGCGCAAATGGAATGAATTCCAAATCATTAAAAGAAAAGCACTAGAGATAATATGTAAAACACGTCTGTCAAGGCTGGATGAATCAAAAAAATTAAGGCTTAAAACCCCCCCGAAAAACGGTGACAATTTAAATTTGAAAAGCAAGGTCAAACTGACCCAGACAAAAAGCGCGAAAGTTAGCGTTAATAATTAGGTCAGCTTAGATATGCACGTGAAAGTCAAATGTTTGCAAACATATGTCCAAGTTTAAATATGGTAAATTTGAAATCACATAGCTATTAATTTAACCCTTCAAATATATATCTTTTCCCATAATTCTTTTTTTTTTAAATTTTTTTTATAATCTTAGCTTTTTATATTTTTAATTTTTTTAATTTTTTTTGTTTTTTCTTTATTTTTTTGGCCAGTTTTCCATCTGCTGTCTCCGTTTTATTATATAAGTATACCGATTAATTAAATATATACATCAACCTACTCATTTTTATTCTATATATTTGTTTACTTATATTTAACTATATGCATTTACATACACGTTTATTTGCCTTATTCCGGAGTTTGCAGATACCGGCCTCTCCTCTTATTTTGTATGTAAGTATGTATGCCTTTTGTTTAACTTGTATATGTTTTTGGATATGTGTATATGTTTATGCATGCGTGTGTGTTTGTATATATATATATGTATATATATGTGTGTGTGTTATTGCATATGTATTCATATATGTGTATATATATTTATATGCGTGTTTGTATGTATATACATGTATGTGTGCATTTGTGTGTCTGTATGTATGTATGTATGTATATGTGTATGTATGTATGTGACTGTATATATATATATAATTTTCTATTTATTTATTTATTTATTTTTTATTTTCTATTTTTATTTTTATTTATTTATTTTATATATATATATATATGTATGTATGTGTTTGTGTATGTATATATGTATATATATATGTATATATGTATGTATATTTATAACAGACGCCCCATTTCTTGAACTTGGCCATTTATTTGTTCTTCTGATCAGTTTTCTTAATTTATTTCTGAGACTTTCACGTGCATATCTAAGCTGACCTAATTATTAACGCTAACTTTCGCGCTTTTTGTCTGGGTCAGTTTGACCTTGCTTTTCAAATTTAAATTGTCACCGTTTTTTCGGGTTTTTTTTTTTTTTTTTTAAGCCTTAATTTTTTTGATTCATCCAGCCTTGACAGACGTGTTTCAAATATTATCTCTAGTACTTTTCTTTTAATGATTTGGAATTCATTCCATTTGCACTTTTTTCCAAGGAACTCTGCCTTTTGGATGATTTTGGACCATTTGGAATTTACCCATTGGATTGAAATTTTAAATTCGACCGTTTTGGATTTTATCATTTTTTGATTTTTACCCTTCACCGGACTATCCATTCATGTGAAATCTTTTTATTATTTTTCTTTTGCCTCCTCTTCCCCTTACCTCACCCTTTTTTTAACCAAGTAAGATCTTTGACTTACTTGTAGTTTCATTAAATACTTTTATATGCAAAATCCGATCCTGCATTTTGCTAATTCCTGCCCTCTGATGAGAAGGAGAGTATTTCTTCGAAACTCCGCGGATTAAGGACTATCCACTTATCTTGTGCTTCCTTTTTAAAATTAAATATGTTTTTAACTCTTTTTCAAGATGTCTTTTAACATATTTTATTAATCATTTGTTCATATATATATATATATATATATATATATATATATATATATATATATATATATATATACTAGCATAGGGGCCCGGCGTTGCCCAGGTGTTTGGAGGTGTGTATTGAGCAAAAAAAAAAAAAAAAATGGTGGTAGGAAGCCAGGCTCAAACCCGTACTGCGAAGAAGAAAAAAAATGTGAAAACAAGTGTCGTCTTTGCTGTTACGACAACCGCCAAACCGGAAGTGATGTAGGCTTAAATTAAGGCTAGACAATCGAAAAGAGAGGATGACTTTTGAAAATACCAGCGAAAAAAGCAACCCCTCCCTGTAGAAAAGTACCCAGTTGAGGGTGAAGAAAATGTTTTAGCCAATTTTTCGGTATTTGTCGTCTGAATGGTTTAGCTTCAAAACGATACCGATCTTGTGAAAATCCGACGCCTCTGTCGAAAGTTTTAGGCAGACATGCAAACATACATACATAGATTTATACATTTGTAGTTAAAATTTTCGACCCAAACCGATTAAAAAGCTTGCCCTATCTCTGAATACCCTTTATGTAAAATTTCAGTAATTTGGTAGAGACTGCAGAGGTCAATTTTTTTTTAATTTGACCCCGATTATGAGTCCTTAACATTTAATTTTTTTGGGCTCAAATCAAGTTAATAAGTTAAATCCATGTCCAAGGAACCTATATCTAAAATTTCAAGTGTTTAGTCCCAAAATTGTCGGAGGAGTTTGGTAGAGTTCTCAAATGTTAAAACGCCTTAATAGTAAAATTTCTGACCAAAAATGGATTACAAAGATTTGCCCAAATCTCACTACTCTGTATATCAAATTTCGAGTCTGTAGACTGAAAATTGACAGAGTTATTGCGTAGGGAAATGTACACACACACACACACACACACACACACACACACACACACACACACGCACACACACACACACAAGCAGTTTCACGTTTATATATATACTAGCATTTCAGCCCGGCGTTGCCCGCCCGAGTGTTTGGAGGTGTATGTTGAGCAAAAAAAAGGTCGATATTTTTTTTAAGTTTGACCCCTATTATGGCCCCTTAACATTTATTGTTTTGGACTCAAATAAAGTTATTAAGTCAGATCCCTATCGAAGGAACATATATCTAAAATTTCAAGTGTTTAGGCACAAAATTGTCGGAGGAGTTTGGTAATGTTCTCAAATGTCAAATCGTTGAACTTTGACCATTTAACAGCCAAATTTATGTCCAAAAATGAATTACAAAGATTTTCCCATATCTCCATACCCTGTATATCAAATTTCGAGCCTGTAGACTGAAAATCGATAGAGTTATTGCGTAGGAAAATGTACACACACACACACACACACACACACACACACACACACACACACACACACACACACACACACTTTTATATATATACTAGCATTTCAGCCGGGTGTTACCCAGGTGTTTGGAGGTGTATGTTAAGCAAAAAAAAAAAAAAAAAAAAAAAAGAAGCGGTCTATTTTTTAAATTTTGACCCCTATTATGGCCCCTTTAAATTTATTGTTTTGGGCTCAAATCAAGTTATTAAGTTAGATCCATGTCGAAGGAACCTATATCTAAAATTTCAAGTGTTTAGACCCAAAATTGTAAGAGGAGTTTGGTAGAGTTCTCAAAGGTCAAATCGTTGAACTTTGACCCCTCAACAGCTAAATTTCTGGCCGAAAACCGATCACATACATTTTCCCAAATCTCAGTACCCTGTATATCAAATTTTGAGTCTGTATACTAAAAATTGAGAGAGTTATTGCGCAGGGAAATGCACACAGACACACAGGCACACAGACAGACACGTTCACTATGCTACTGCTATGGTTTCAAATAATGTGAAATAACAGCAAGGCCTCCCCTTATTTTTGAAATAGGGTACGATTATGAATATCTCCACGATCAAATAATCTTTATACACTGTGAAATTTACTTTATGTATGAAAACCAAAGTGGGGATATGTAATATATGAGAAATATTTGGAATCAAGTCTCCTCTTGCTGTTATTTCAGATCGCTTGAAAGCATAGCAGCAAGTTTTAGTCTCTCTTACATCAACGCCAGAGGTTTTGGGGAAATATGAAATATTTTGTAATTCATATGCAAAACTAGGAAATCAAATGACTATGATTGAAATATTGGTAAAGGTGCAGTATCTTTCCACCCACAAAAATCCTTTAAAATTACCATTGTTATAGGTTACGAGGATGCTGAAAACGAAAACAACAGTTAAAATCCCAGGAAATGAGTAATTTCAATGATATGAATAAATTATAGTTTTAAAAAGTGGGGGATCACTTTTCTATATTAATGTAACGTTAAATAAATACCCATTTTATAGCCAAGGTGGCCATAAAATGGGTGCTCATAGTATTTTAAATTAATGTAAAAAAGTGATCTCTCTCTCTTGTTTAAACAATAATGTGCGACCTAGATGATAGATGATCCTCTGAATATGCGACCTTAATGTGGCAAATGTCACATAGACCATTACACAATTCAGGTCATTACCTTTCTAACGAAGCTGATTGAATGTTGGTTACGATAGAACTTTTTCGTCACCGACACCTTCATAAATCATGGGAATGCCGCTCACATGTCATCTTATTTGGAATATGTAGAGAGAGTTAACAAAAGTGATGCTCTTTGCCGTGCTAGGGCTGGTAATATTTCGCTTACGACGTCGTCCGTTAATTCTGTTTCTCTCTTTTTTTTTTTTTTTTGTAACTGCTTTCTGTTTAATTTACTTAATTACGTTCTTTATTTGATTTTTTTTATTTAATCAATTTAAGAAATTGGTAATAATTTTTTTAAATGTATTTTTGACAATGCGTACGATATTGAACACAAAAAAGGAAATATTGATTCAAAGCAAAGCCTGGAAAAATAATGGATTGCATAGGAAAATGCGAGCATGGCTAAAATTAAGCTTAGAAAAGTAAAAGGGCTAGTTGTTAAAACTAGAAAAGAAAAAGGCAAGATTTTCTAGTAAAAATATATTAAATTTATAACTTAAAATAGTGCAGCATTAAGATTTTATATACAACGTTAAATTGAATTTTTAAAAAAATTTCTTAATGCTGCAATATTTTTCAGTGTTAACAACTAGTCATTTTACTTTTATTAGCTTAAATTAACCATATTACTTTTATTAGCTTAATATTAACCATATTACTTTTATTAGCTTAATATTAACCATATTACTTTTCATGCTCGCATTTTTCTACGTAATATAGTAATGATTTTAAAAGTTAAATAAATAAATAAATAAAATAACTCGTGCGCCACAATCGAGAATCGAAACCAAAATGTTTCGCTTACGATCACCTTCCTCCTTTGACGTTAATTCCTGAGCTAAGAAGGCATGTTTGCTGCAAGACTAAAAATTAAAACATGAACCAATACCTATTACGTTACGCATGCATATTCGTAATTCTGTCGTTCGACCTTCCCCTGGCAAATTACATTTTTTTTAATGTTCACACTTTTGCCCCGATTTTCCCCGGTTAAAACCCAAATATAAAGTTTCGCATGAGTAGACCAAAAACTGACAGAGGAGTTTGGTAGGTAAAAATTTTAAAACAAATATATATACGTATACCTAAATATATATAGAAAGAGGATTGTGTTTCCTAAAACCTTTTTACGCAAATATTACGCAAGTATAAATCATGTAGAATATCTGAATGAATATAATTACACGTAATAGTTAACTAAAGACGATCATCTCATGAGAAAACCGAAAAAAAAAAAATACTAGGTAATTAATTAAAACTAGCGGGACCTGTGGAAATTCCGCAGCGGACTCTTTTATACGTAATATATTGATGTTGGCATTCAGCGTAAATGGAAACGTTTTGTAGCTCTTTTTATTAAAACTGCAAAAGTATTTATCCAAGTTAGCAGGGACACCCGGCGTAGCACAGTCGTAAACTACGCTTAAATATGATATTTTAATTCATGCAGATTG
>NC_136517.1:42961449-43013949 GCF_053919585.1 Euprymna scolopes
ATATATATATATATATATATATATATATATATATATATATGTATGTGTGTGTGTGTGTGTGTGTGTGTGTGTGTGTGTGTGTGTGTGTGTGTGTGTGTGTGTGTGTGTGTGTGATCAATAATTTAATATCTGCAAATATGTAACAGAAAAAAAACTGCTTATAGAACACATGAAACGTTATCCACATGGCAGATAAACAAACGACGTCGATGTGAGAAAAGACGCGTTTTATATTCTGAGCAAATACATTCTGGGCGTTATTGTCGTCAGTCCGTGGCGATACGACCCCCCCCCCCCCAAAAAAAAAAACAGAAAAATAAAAAATAAAATAAAGCAAAAGAAAGACAACGTTTTTAACCTTCCGTTTCCAAAATGACCTTTAAACATTTTCCATTAATTGTCTGTTAATTTCTGTCGGTTCGGTTGTTAGGACAACAAAAAGCGACGTATTTCTATCACCTCAGATTAATCTGTTTAAGAGGGCGAATTGCTGTGTGCTGTCTTTGTCATCGCCGTTGTCGCAGTAAAAAAAAAAAAAAAAGAAAAAAAAAGAAAAAAGAAAACAAATAAACGCCGAAGAACACAAATGACAACTTTCTGTTTTGGTTCAAATCGGCCTCGCGGGAAATGTACGCCCTATTTGCAAATTGCAAAGCGTTGCTATTTGGCGAGTGGGGGTGGGGTGGGAGGCATTAATAATAAATTGGCCGCCTCCGTATTTAGACGCCGAACTAAAATGCTGTATCGGTTTGAGATCTCCAGAGAAGACAAATGCTAATATATCAACAGATAATAATCCTCTTGGGAATCGTGAGAAACATGTTTTTATAACTCTCTCTCTCTCTCTTTCTTTCTCGCTCTCTCTCTCTCTCATATATATATATATATATATATATATATATATATATATATATATATATATATATATATATATATATATATATATACTAGCATGGGTGCTCGGCGTTGCCCGGATGTTTGAGGTGTGTGTTGAAAAAAAAGAAAGAAGTGGTAGTTGGGAGGCAGGCTCGAACCCGTACCGCAAAAGAACGGGGGAAAAACGTGATGTCTTTGCTGTTACGATCACCGCCAAACCAGAAGTGATGTAAGTTTAAATTTAAAAAAAAAAGAAAAAAGCGACCCTCTGTAGAAAAGTGCCCAGTTGAGGGTGAAGAAATTAATGTTTTTCGCCAATTTTTCGGTATTTGTCGTCTGAAGGGTCGAGCTTCAAAACGATACTGATCTTGTGGAAATCCGTCGCCTCTGTCGAAAGTTTAAGGCAGACATGCAAATATACATACATGTATTTATATATTGGTAAGTCAAATATTTGACCCAAACCTATTAAAAAACCTGCGCTATCTCTGAATACCCTTTATGTAAAATTTCAAATGTTTAGATCAGAAATTGTCAGAGTAATTTGGTAGATACCGCAGAGGTCAATTTTTTAAAAAAACTGTGACCCCTATTATGACCCCTTAACATTTATTGTTTTGGGCTCAAATCAAGTTATTAAGTTAGATCCATGTCCAAGGAACCTATATCTAAAATTTCAATTGTTTATACCTTAAATTGGCGGAGGAGTTTGTTAGAATTCTCAAAGGTCAAATCGTTGAATTTTGACCCCTTAGCAGCCAAATTTCTGGCCGAAAACGGATTACAAATATTTTCCCAAATCTCTTTACTCTGTATATATCAAATTTCAAGTCTGTAGACGTAAAATTGACAGAGTTATTGTGTCGGTAAATGTACACAGACAGACAGACACTTTCACTTATAGATAGATAGATAGATAGATAGATAGATAGATAGATAGATAGATAAGGGCGTTCCAAGAAAATAAATGCCTTTTATTTTTATTCCGCCCGACTGGAACAGAAAGAGCTAAAAATTGCATTATTACAATGACTTAACTCATGCATTCATGACTTGCAAGCTTCTTTCCTCCGTTGCAGATATTGACAGTGTGAAACATTAAGAAAGCAACCCCTGTCATGCACATACACCAGAAGCAGAGATGTGTCATTGAATTCCTTGCAAAAGTGCATTGAGAATGGTGGCGACTATATAGGAAAAAAAAAAAATTCTGAAGCTCAAAAGATCACTCGTTTTAATGGTGCCACTTCCGTCTTCATACTTAATTTTTGAGTTAAGAAAAGATTAGAGGCTTTACTTTTGGAAATGCCCATGTACAGTTATTGTTCATCATTGGCAAATGTGGGTTGAGAACATATGGGGATTTTTAAACTCACAACCGGATGTTTACCCGTCGGCTGTCACAGACGCACCCATCCGGCCAAAAAGAGAAAAATAATAAAAATTAAAATGGGAGCGGAGCCCGATAAAAATGAACTTAACAACAGTTTTGAATGTTAACAATATGTTACAAAGCCAGTTAAATCGAAGCAAAGTCACATCCAAGTTCCACTGAACAGTTTTATTTATGACTATTGGTTCTGCTTCTGTAATTCTTCTAAACTTAATTGGGCCATTTTTTTTATTTAAGTAATAAAGCCAGTGTATTGCTTAACTCGACAGTTTTATTATAGACATGCTTTATTGCTGCTTGTATTCCAAGATTCTTTTATTATTTTTTTTTAGGTTGTTTACATTTTAGTATTTTCTTATGCATTCTTTCTCATTTTTCTGCATAAAACTTTTTCATTTTTCTTACCCATCATAACATTAACCTTTCTTTCCTTGTGCTCGGTTGATCAGAGATTGTCACCGCCGACTGCTCAATTCTTTGGTCAAACCTTCCTCTCTGAAATTCTTGACTAAACTAGTTAGTATAACTTCTTGCCTAGTTCTATGACCGATTTCTCTCTTAACTGCTTAGCGAGATCATTGGAAACAACACTAATTAATCTAAGCTTTTCTTTAGTCTTACAGACCAGTTTGTCTCTTAACTGCTCAGCCTCTTTTGGAGAGATTATTCGAGATAATTACGATTGACACCTAACCCAAAGGGCCAAAGACATCATTCGTGCTCCAACATAATCGGTTATCAACATATTATGCAGCAGTTATAGTATTTTTTTTTCTTTTTGTTACAATACGATTTGACCATATCATTTATCTTCGGCATTTAATCACTTACTACTTGTAGTTTCTACTAAGCTACTCCGTTTGTAAACCGAACAATTAGAAACCCCATCATTAACTGCCATGTCCCCTTCATCTCTCATAGATAAGTGACATTCCATCACCAGGAAATCTGATTCATTGTCCAAATTCTTTCGGCAACGTCCGGCCTGTTTACGTACAAATTCGTCGTTATCCACGTCCTCCATTTCCTTACCTGAAGATTGTAAATACCATAAATGCTTAATGAACACTTATCTTCTACCACAGCTGCGATGCAACCACTACGTTTTTTTCTTATAAAGAGTTTAAGTTTTGTTATGTTAACGTAAAGTGTCTTACTTGACCGCCAAACAATTTTTCTTGGCATTAGTTTTAAAATTAAAGATGACTTTAAAGATTAATCTTTCTGTATTCTCTCCTAGATTTTTATATATCCAAGTAACGAAATATCGAAAAATAAAAGGACCAGATACGTTTTAAACACTTAGAAATAAAAAATATTTATAACTCACTCAGCATAGCCCGTGCTAAGAATTAGACATGTTTTTTTGTTTTATTAGTTATTGATATTTTAAAACTTTAGTAATTTGTAAAATAAAAAAAAAATCTCATGGAGATATTTAATATTCTCTGCTGGGAGCCAAACATCACTTGAACAGCTTAAATACAGATTTACAAAAATGTATACTCAAGTCAAATGGCTCGATCTAAATTTTTATTGCAACTGAATAAACTATTTGATACGTCAACTGCGCATGAAACTATTTCTCCTATAATATTATATAACCGTTTTGTAATACTATAATGTTTTTAACATTAAGTATAATCTTGACGATGAACTAAAGTCCACGCAAAACCACCTCGCACAAATAAAATATAACAGACAAAACAGGAGAAAAAAATTGAAAGTTAAGCAGAAAGCAAAAAACAAAATAACAACAACTAAAAAAAACAAAACAAAACAATAGTACTCACCGACCAGTAGAATTCTTGTTTTTCTTCCTTCTTCTGCTTTCTATCTTTTCTTGGTCCGGTGCTTCTTCCTCTCTTTGCTAATGCGTGCGCTTCGTGGTGACCCATTAATATTTTCTTCTTTTGTTCTTCATTTTGAAACATTTTTGTAAAGAATCCTGGTCATGGCACCAAAAATCTTAGTGTAACATTGTCGTTACATGTTAACATGGACCCACACATTGTATCTGAGACAATCGCAAAGAAAAATATGGAAAGGAATTTGACTCAGCTTTTTCAGTTAAAAAAAAGCATTTATTCATGGTACTTTCCAAAATACCGCATTTCTTTTTTTTTTTTTTTTAAGTCTTTTAGTAGTTTATAAAACTTTGCCGTCTTGACACGCGCTTAAAAGTTTTTCATGATTGTACACGGTTTTTTTCAGGTCCTGGTGATGCTGTGCCTATTTTTTCTCCGCTTTTCCTCTTCTTTTCCTCTGCTGTGACGTCAGCTTGCACACCGGTAAGATCATTCAGCTACAAAAAGATAAAACCAAAAAGAAAAAGGGGTCGTTGGATTCAGAAATTGCTTTTCTTTTTCATTTCGATCTGTACTACAGTAAGCCTGGCGCACAAATATGCAACACCCAATTTTGTGGTAATGTGCGATTATAGAACTCATCATAATGTAGCCAAATTCAGTTTTAAGCAATTTAGAACCCCATAAGTGTCTTTATTATTATTATTATTATTATTATTATTATTATTATTATTATTATTATTATTATTGTTGTTGTTGTTGTCGTTATATTTGTGTTGATTGTTTTTATTGTTGTTATTGTTTTACTGATATTCTTGCCGTTAGTATTGTTATTATCATATTCATTATTATTGGCATCATTATTATGTTTGTTGTTATTATTATTATTATTATTATTATTATTATTATTATTATTATTATTGTTACTATTATTATTGTTATTATTATCATTATTTTTATTGGTATTATCGTCATCATTATTATTGTTATTATTAGTATTGTTATTTTATTATTATTATTTTTGTTATTATCATTATTGTTATTGCCATTATTGCTGTTATCATTATTGTTGCTTTTATCATTATTTTACTAGTAATTCACCGCTTATTAAGGCCCAAAGGCCACTCAAGGATAAGGGTTAATTTTGTCCAGAGGATTGGTAAGGATCGTTGAGATTGGGCTAAGTGTGATTATTTAGGAGGACAGCTCAACAAGAATTTGTTAACATTGGACTTGAAAATGACTAAACTGTACCCCGCTGGAAAGCAGCCTTGTTGTATTGCGTTCCACATACGGGTGGCTCTTGGTCAGAAACTTTGTTCATAGAAGTTAATTTTAGTTTTAGGTGCACAGAAGAAGAAGGGGAAAATTATTTACAGTGGTTGTAGCAAGGCGAGTTCTTGCTGTAAATGTTTTACAGAGGGGACCATAGATTAGAGCTCTGCCGAACACCTACTCTGAGAATAACGATAGAGCAGCGAAAGACTAGAAATATCTCTTCTGTGAGAAAGAGGCTGTAAGAAAAAGAAGTAAGGCGCACCTGAACGGCGGTTGCCATAATCGTAACAGGGAGAGGGCTTGTTGGACGTCGCCATTTACTTCATGGGGGTAGCATGCTCTCATTCCGTCAGCCATGACTAGATAGAGGTCCTAAGTAAATCATAATTGTATTTTTCAGTCGTCCGCACAGAGAATTGAAGTTTTAAACTTCCAGGAGAATCTCACTTTTCCAATTGATTTTTCAAGTACTCTAACCACTGCGCCGCGAGTCCTTGCGGACCGACACGTTGTGAAAATGACACTCAAAATGAGAACAGTAGTCCGAAGAATCCAAAAAATACGATCGACAGGAGTAGTTCGACGTAATATGTATGCGCTATACACACGCAAATATACATTTATATGTTTAACTGCGTTAATCTGTCAGATGAAAACTGCTAGGCGTAATGTGTCTCCTTTACGCATGCATAAATATACATTTATATGTTTAAGTTAATTTGTAAAATTTTGATAAGCATGCGACCTTAGCTCAGATGGCAGTGGATAACGCTGGAGAGCTAGATGTTTTGGTTTCCTTCATAGCCGATGGTTAAATATATATGTTTAAAAACTACTACTACATATTGAGTACAATGTAATAATCAATAGAGAATTGGCATTTTATTAATAAATACGAAATTTGCATGAATTAAAAATATATTTACGACCGGGCAACGCCGGACGGCCTGCTAGTATAAAATTTAGTTATTTGTCTGACATTGATATTAAAAGTCCATTTTATAATTTGAAAGTGAATGCAACTTCCTTATATACTCAGTCGTGAATATACCAGTGACTTCTAAAGGAATAACTAATTTGCATATTCATTTGAAAATGAACTTTTATTAATTTACTATTGTTTTTTTAAATTCTGTTTTCTTATTGGTCAGTCAGTTTCATTCCACTATTATTATGCACATTTCTATTTGTGCATATTTTCTACATTGTGCATAATTGCATAGCATTTGTAACTGCATTCATATTAAATCTCTATCTGAATTTGTGGAACGGTCTCTAATAAACTACTCTGTCAATATTTGGTTTACAGACTTGAGACTTGATATATAGGGTATATGGACCTATAGAACAAAATAGATTTGAGTTTTAGCCGGAAAAAATAGCTGCTAATGAGTCAAAATTGAAAATTTGGAATTTGACAGGAGTATTACGTTTCTGAGTTTTTGAAATGAGGATTAGTTATACGTATCATTTGGATTCTTCGTACTACTGTTCTCATCTTCAGTGTGATTTTCACAACGTTTCGGTCGATGTAACCTCCAACCTTCTTCAGGGGTATCTTGTCGAACGCGAAAATGTTTCTGTCGAACCCGGGAATTTGGATGGAATTTCGAACGAAACCCTTTATTTACTTCACGGGAGTAGCATGTTCTTGTTCCGTCAGCCATGGCGATAGAGGTCCTAAGTAATTCCTAATTGTATTTTTCGGTCGCCCGCACTGAGAATTTAACCTTTAACTTTCAGGAGAATATCACTTTTCCATTTGATTTTTCAAGTACTCTAATCTCTGTGGCACGGGTCCTTGCGGACCGAAACGTTATGCAAATGACACTCACAATGAGAACAGTAGTCCGAAGAATCCAAATAATACGATCGACAGGAGTACTTCGACGTAATATGCATGCGCAATATACACGCAAATATACATTTATATGTTTAACTGCGCTAATCTGTCATGCATTTGTCGTTGGCTTAGATGATAACGAATGTCGGTGAAGCGCTAAATGTTTTGGTTTCGATTCTGGCTGATAATACTTACGTCATATTAAAAAAGAATAGAAAAATATATGCAAGGAAAAGATTACAGAAAAAAAAATAATAATAAAATGAAAAATATATCTGAATGATTATATATAAGTACTTGGAAGAGTAAGCCAGGTAAAATGATAGTAATCCAATTGAAAACATTTTGAAATTTAAATCCGATACAAAATAATCCTAAAAAAAAACAAAAAAAAAAAAACTTCATATGCCGATGTTCTATCTGAAAGCGCACCGAAAATGAAAACCACTTGCAGGTTCCTGGTTAAAATAGTCGGTAAAACTTGTGGAGTATGCGCTGTTTTACGGTTGTTTTAAATATGGAACGGGAATTTGAATTTCATTCTGTTTTAATATATATATTTTTAATTGTGCCCCCGCCCCCCAAAAAACGACAGTGATCCAAAGAATAACATTCAACAATCATATTTTCATGTATAAAAAAAAGAAGTACTTTTTTTATATAAAAATAAATTTTTATTAACAAAAAATGAAATAATTTAATTTTTAACCGGAAAAAGTTAATTTGGTATACCTTTTTGGTATTTTTTTTTTTTTTTTTTTAACCTAAGTCCAACTCACCGTTCAGATTGGAAATTTCGGGTACGTTTACAAGGAATAAACACGACAACCTCCTCATGTTAAGAACGTCTTTCGGAATAGACACCCCCAACCTCTCCATGTTAAGAACGACTTTCGGAATAGACACACCCAACCTCTCCATGTTAAGAACGGCTTTCGGAATAGATACCCCTAACCTTATCAGTATACCCGAAAACCTATAAAAGTTGACATGTCGAATGTGAACGATGAGTTGGACGTAATGTAAAAATATACCGAATTTAAAATGGAACGAAATTCAAATTTCCATTCCATTTTTACAACAACCGTAAAACAGCGCATACCCCACGAGTTTTACCAAAAAATCCTTATCGTATGATGGTATTCGATCTGAATAAGTCGTACATGCGTGCATATCAGAAGCCTTTAAAAGTGCAGTAAGCTTTCAGGAAAAGTGCACAATGCAAAGGTTGGGATCGTATATTTAGCAGACAGGAATTTAAATTATATATATATATATATATATATATATATATATATATATATATATATATATATATATATATATATATATATATATCCTTTAGAGGGGGACTGCACAAAATTGAAACAACTCTAAATTAACTTAATAACATTGGGTTTATATTAAAAATGAAGATTGGGAGTGAAGCAGTAGAGAAATTCCAAATGATCAGTAGGAATGTTAAAAAAATATTTCAAAAATAAAAAAAAAACGTTTAAAACAAATCGACAATTAAAAAATATATAAATGAAAAAATATACATAAAGACAGAAAAAAAAAAGAGAAAAGGGAATATAAAGAAATGGGATACAAGGATTAAAAAATAAAAAAGGAAATAAGATAATATAAATAAAAATAAAATATAAAAAATCAAAAACGTATATAAAATTTTTAAAAAAGTATGAGGATAATAAATAAAGAAATAAAAATAAAATATCAAAAATAAAATATCAGAAAATTTCTCGTATATAAATCTCACCTGTCTGTTTGTGTGTGTGTATGTATGTATGTATGTATGTATGTATGCCAAAAATTTGTCAGGTCATGTCATATGCTACTGGTACCATGTAACCCAGTACTACCTGCCTCATGGTCGGGTCACCGGCGACTAAACTGGTCGCCCCACCAGACTTGTTTGATGATGAGGGTGGCTAGTCTCCCTGAAGGATTAAAAGCAAAACCTTCCAAAGGGCGAATGAACCCTTTTTCGGGATCAACGGCCAACTAGCACCGTGTGTGTTTGTGTGTGTGTGTGTGTGTGTGTTGGGGTGGAGAGGGCTCCCATAAGCCGTGGTGAAGGCAACCTTTCTAGGAGAAGCAAATCTCTGATTTAAAAAACCATAAAGCGGGAGACCAGTACCCGCATTAAGCTGGTCTGCACTTTAACTTGTTGCTGGCTATCTTGCTCTTGCTTGTTGCTGGATCTCAACATTTTGAACCGAGAGAGAGACTTAGCTTTCGTACAAAGCTAAGACTCTGTAAAATCATCTGTGTATAGATACAACCTCAAGTATTTGTCTATAAAAATGGTCCTGTGGTGATGGAAAAGTGACGTATGGAGGCTTCAAATGCTGGAAGCATGTAATAATTGATCACAATAACCGTCATCACTGTCATGCCTGCTTGAGCGTGTGAATTCACCGGTAGAACTAAAAAAAAAAAAAAAAAAAAGAAGTCATTTTTGGGCTCATGGACTTTAAGTGTCTGAGGGAGTGGCACTCGTATGACAAGACGTTGCAATCATCATCATCATGTATGCCAAAAACTTTCGACAGATGCGATGGATCCTTACGAGATCGATATCGTTTTGAAGCAGAACGTCTTGGACGACAAATATCGAAAAATTGGCCAAAAGCATTAATTCCTTCACCTTCAACTTGGCAGTTTTCTACAAAGAGTGGTCGGTTTTTACGTCGACATTTTCGCAAAGTCATCGTCTCGGATTGATTGACTACGCTAATTTTCAACGCTCAGGACTTCCAGTTGCGCGATGGAAAATTCGTCTAAGACGTCATGTTTTTTTTTTCTTAACCTTCTTTTCCTCCTTCGCTTTACGGGTTCGAGCCTGCCTGTCTACTATCACTTTTTTTTTTAACCACCTCTCTCCACCCTAACTGCCAAACTGCCTACTGTGGTTTTGATCCCCCCTCCTACTATCACTCCCCCCCCGGAGTTCCTTACTACACCACCTAGACACACCCAGCTTACACCGGGCACCTCAGCTACTGTTGTTTTGATCCGCCACAACCCCGAGGTTTCTTACTACACGACCTCCACATATTATCGGGCAACGCCGGACACCCCCCGTTGGTAAATAATAAAGGATTAATATAATATAAAATATATATAGAGAGATTTTAAAAAAGTGTTTTAAACTATAGACATGGCGAAAGAATTAGGAAGAGGACAGACAAGAGAAGAAAAGGAAAAATGGAAAGAGAAAGGTACGGAAAAGATGGGCCCTAAGACGTGCAGTAAAGAAACGGGGTTTGCAAAAAGAAAGGAAGAAATACAAACCAAGAAAAGGTGATATAAATTACAACAGAAAATTTAATAGATAAATAGGAGGGGTAGAAGCAGTGAAAACACACAGATGGAAAGAGGGGTGCGTAGGAGGGTGATAAAGCAAGAATGATATTAGATCAGGTGTCAATGCGTCAAGAATAACGATTTCTAGTTCGGGAATAGATACGCACAAGTAAGTATAGATATACATACATGCATACACATAACGAGGAACACTAAGACCGTCGAAATATCAGAGACAAAAGTAAATGCGGTCACGAACTATGTCAACCGAGCCAAAAGGACATCTGAGCTAATTGGCGAAGAGGAAAATGAACGCAGACATAAACATATTAGTGAAAACTAGAGACATACACACATGCGCAAAAACACGTATAGATGCGTACCAAAAAAGAAAACAACGCATATATATATATATCCACACACACACACACACACACACACACACACACACACACACACACACACACACACACACACACAATTGAGACTAAGTATTTGGACAATGTTAAAACATTGTTAATTCACTGCAGCCGAATAGCACAACGGTTAGAAGCTCCGACTGTCGTATGGGCGGTCGGGTTTAGCAATATTGTTTCAAAACTGGGGACACAATTTTAGTTATATTGATGGTGAAATAGTTGATACCGTTTCTATATCAATAAATTAGCTTAACAAAAATTAGCAATATGAATTCAACAAAATAAATAAATAAATAAATAAAATAAAACAAAATATTAGTAATTAAAGAATGGGGATTAATTGATACTGATTTTAGATCAGTAAAACTTGATAAATCCTAGCTTTTTAAATAATACATTTATTCTAAACGATTAAAAAAAACAAAAACAAGGTGAACCCTCTCTTTCATTGGAGTTAAACGTACATGGAGCTAAAGATTATATTTATTACTAGCGAGGGGTACCCGGCGTTGCCCGGGTGTTTGTATATATGTGTGAAAAAAACCCCGAAATGTGAAAAAAAAAAACAGGTGCCCGTGAAAAAAAAAACAAAAAAAAAACGAAGCCTTGACGACCCGCAGTTGGAAAATAGTAAATGTGTAAAAAAAAAAAAAAAAAAAAAAAAAAAAACAGGTGCGCGTTTTTGATTGACGTGACGACGATAGCTATTCAGCAGTTAGCATTTTGTGCGGGACAGTTCTTAATGAGGTCAATAAATCGGTTTGTTTGTTTTTAAAAACCCGCTCCCTGTTCATGAGGGGGAGCGTCTCGTCTCGAAATAAAAGCTAACGTCTGATATGACGAAATGGTTTCCATAATGTTTTATTGTTAAAGTGTTTTTTATTCAATAAGTCTGAAGAAAGACTGTCCTTGTGAAAATTTTCAAACGACATAATGTTTGGATTTGTCCGAATAGTCTTGAAACAATTGTAACTAACGATGAAATACACTATTTGTTGTTATCAACCCATTCTTTGAAGTCTTAGTTTTTGTTAAAACAATATATGAATACTCAATTATGAAATATGATAATTTTGTAGCTTACAGTTTAAGTCATCTCTTTTTGGCTTAAAATTAATTGTATATGAACGATTACTGAATTATATAAACCCAGTAAAATTATATATATATATATATATATATATATATATATATATATATATATATATATATATATATATATATAGGGTTTGTATTACTGTACGCATAGATTCGAAAAAGTTGTCAAAAAACAAATATATAACAAATAAATGTTATCAAAGGCAAGATAAGTTACTTTTCTACCAAACTGGATATATTTTTTGTGTTTTATTCAATGTTACATATTTATTCAGCTCGAAAAACATGCAGTGTTTACCGATGTATTGGACAATTCAAAATGGCGGCCGACTCTCTCTTAAACACGGCAAGTTCGAGAAAAGGTGTTATGAATAATAAACTAGACAAAATACTATTAAAAAAAACACCGAATATATGTCAACCTATGTCACGGTAATATATATTGAGGGAATTTCTAACAGTAAACCCATATATATATATATATATATATATATATATATATATATATATATATATATATATATATATATATACGCATACATAGATAACATCTCAACGACACAACAGCGTGAAAGTTTCCATGAGGCTGAGATGGAATACATAAAAACAGAAGTAGCAACTCCGCTGGAAAACCCTATAAAAATTCCCATCATTGATCAATACAGTACCTCAAAAGCACAGCCAGAACGACACCATCATTCACCTGTTGACTCAGCAGGACTGTTTGTTCCCATGGCACTTCCAGTGAGATCTACAGGGTGGCTCACTTAAAAATAGCCCGATTATCTAATCTTTCTCTTTACAACCAACTGACACCACAGGACAAAATGCCACACGTCTTCCAGATCACTGACACGAGTTCATGACATGTTTACGGAAGAGGGAACAATTAGCAAAGGGTTATGCCCCTTTCTTTAATCTTTCTCTTAACGACCAACTGACACCAGAAGACAAATTGCATTTTTTTTTCCAAAAAGATGGCGCTACATGCCACACGCCTCACAGATCACTGACACGAGTTCATGACATGTTTACGGAAGAGAGAACAATAAGCAAAGGTTTATGGCCCTTACGTTCCCCGGACTTGTTATCATGTAATTTTTATCTTGGAGGACTATAAAACAAAACGTTTATGCAAATAATCCTCGCAATCTAGACCAACTAAAGGAGAACATTACCAACGCTACCAGGAGAATCACCAGAAGAAGATCCACAGGCAGTATCTGCAAACGTTATTAAACGTGCCCAGAAATGCATAGATGTCAACGGGGGAGCACTTCCAGCATCTTTTATAACACTACAGGTAATTAAAACAATAAAAGAATGTTTCTCCTCTGTACCACATCTTTCTGTGGTCTTTTTAAGTGGGCCACCAACACCAACATCAACTTTGTTGAAGGACTCCCCTACTTGTCTCTCATCTCAGCATTTAACAAAGTAAACAACCCTAACAACTCTTCACTGGTTCTTGGTTTTTCCTCGTCACTATCGACAAGTACACTACTACCAACACCTGTACCCACATCACTATCTCAGAAATTTCCGGAACTGGATGATAAGCAGCTGGCGTTGAAGGAAGAGCTATGTAAGACCATTTGAGGATGTCTAGAGGATCGAGCTGGAGAAAGGACCTACGCTGTCAGAAGTACAATCTACAAAAGCTACGAGGGCAGCAATAAAAAGGGTAAATGTTGCTCTCGAGAGTCTTGTGCCATATAACACATCACTAACGGAGTTGAACCGGTTATCTTATGTTGCAGGACTCTACATTGTTAAAAAAAAAAAAAAAAAAAGCACGATCCTTAATTTCCAACAGCAAAACAACGGGAATCCAGAGCTCCCCCCCCCAAAAAAAAAAACAAAAACAAAACAAGACATCACGCTTGAAACGGAAGCACCAAAACCATTTGTACTGTTGCAGGAAAAAATTATCTTTATACAGGGTGGGCCAAAATAAGGGTCCTATTTTTAAAAATTCATAAATTCATGTAAGTTTTAAGAAGTGTTTCTCGGCCAAAATTTGTTTTGTTTATTTCAAAAACATCTCGGAAGGGTCAGTCTACACACACATAAAGTTTGGTGAGTTTAACTTTTATTTTGTGGAATTATTCAAATTTAAAGATAGGACCCATATTTTGGCCCACCCTGTATATATATATACTAGCCGGAGGACCTGATGTTGCCCGGGATTGAATGATGATCAACGAATGTTTCACACTCCTATATTTTTTTTTGTCATCAGCATCGATGAAATCACGCATTTTTTTTTTTCAATTAATTGCCTGCTCTGGTTGGGAACCCATCGCGGTGTACCGGAAGGAAGCTCACATGCCTCCCGCAGTGACTTAGTCCACGATACATTGTAGTCTACTTTTAACTGTAGAGAACATACTGTTGATTTTATAAATTTAGGGTTTAAATTAAAGTTTAATATGTCAAATATGCTGGTTCGGTTGTGCCCTAAACAGAAACATTCATTTCGAAGGCGCCCCAGTCATATCAAAGAATCTATTATCAATTTTACATCGCTGGCCTTTATGCTTGTGTGGTGATAATGGATTGAACTTAAGCTTAAAATAAAAAAAAAAATAAAAAAAGTATCATGGTTCAATTTTACTTTGAACAGAAATATTTATTTCGGACGCGCCCCTATCATATCAAAGAATCTACTGCTTACTTTATACGCTGGGCCTTTCTGCTTGTGCGTTAATAAAATTTCCAAATGCACGTGTGATGTTAGGCTGTATAAGGTCTTAATTTTAAACAAAATCGCCTGTTCCTTCTCTCATAGAATATTTTCGATTATCGATTTCTGATACTTATCGAAGATATTTCGATTCAAAACTTATCTAAGAACACTATCAGATATCTACAGTACCTTTGGGTGAAATTTCATAAAAATCGGCCCAGTTGCTGCGGGGTCCATAGGGAACTCTTCCATGCACACAGAGTTCCTTACACACACACACACACACACACACACACACACACACACACACACACACACACACATATATATATATATATATATATATATATAGCGTTGCCCAGTCGTAAAATACACGTAAATATAATATTTTGATTCATGCAGATTTCGTATTATAGAGTAAATGCTCTATTGATTATTATATTGTACCTAATATATAGTAATTATTTCAAAAGTTAAAAAAGTATGACTTGAGTACCATCAACTAGAATAAAAACGAAAACCTGACCTAAATCCATACGCAAACTAAACTTAAAATAAAAATAACCTTGCCAATGGTATAAATGCATGTTTGCTCATGCGTAGAAATAACATGTTAGAAATAACACGTTAGAAATAACATGTTAGAAATAACACGTTTAGTTCAAACTAGTTGTTTTACTTTTAACTCCTTAGCAACTATTTTGACCGACTAAAAACTAAATCCAATTTGTTCTATAAGCTCAAATCTCCTTTAGATCAAGCTTAAAATCTGTAGACCAAAAATTGACGGAAGTGTTTGGTAGAGACTGTTCTTCACACAGACAAACAACGTCATATATATAGCTTAGAGTTAGCGGTGTCTTCATTGCCGGGTTCGAATCTCCGGACCGGCTGTAATCGTGTAACCCTGCACTGATGATTCCCGAAAGGATGAAACACTAGTGTCTCATGAAGTAATTAATAATTATTATTGTAAATAATTATATATATATTAACAATGTGTGTGTGTGTGTGTGTGTGTGCACGCGTGTGTGTGTGTGTGAGAGAGAGAGAGAGAGAGAGAGAGAGAGAGAGAGAGAATAAATAAATATATTTTTAGCTTTTCATTTTAATAAAAACTTAAAATTGAATTATTGATTAAAATAAGAAATTCTCGACGAGGCATAACAAATGGATTTATGGAAATACAAATACATTGCCTAAAAATACGTGATTTGATGTGCAACGACCTCCTACCAACCTTACCGCCCCCGCATCATCTCTGCAGGAACATCGTCTGCTTTTATTAGTTCGCCCTTTCATTCGTTCGTTCATTCAGTTCTTCCTTCGGCGAAACGCCGGTTCCCGTCGGTACGATTAACTGGACAGGAAGATTAACGAATTCAAACATTCGATTGGCGAAGCTTAAAATCGCACCATGTTATCGCGTGAATCACGTTAACATTTTAATGCAACCGCCCACCTCCACCCCACCCCGTTCACACTTCTCTTCTTGTGGCTTTTATTAGTGTCTAAAAATGTTCGTTTCGTCAACGTAATAGGATGCGCGACCTCGTCCGTCTGTCGACGACGCCTCAGTCTAAAATTGCATCTTATTCGGCCAACAGACCTGAAATGGAAATATAACGAAATACCAAAGTCTTATTAACACTGGAAACTGAAATCTTAAGAAGGTCTCCATTATTCCAGCAATTATAAGAGCTACCGAACTCACGAAAAAGAATTTCAAAAACTACCTGGCAAATATACCCGGTAAACCAAGTGCAAGAGTGACACACACACACACACACACACACACACACACACACACACACACACACACACACACACACACACACACACACATATATATATATATATATATATATATATATATATATATATATATATATATATATATCAGAACATCGTTACACTCACTACTCGTTCAAGCAGCCGCCAATAGCGTAATGGTTAGGAGCCTTGACTGCCGTACAAACGGTCGGGTTTCAATCCTGGCTTGATGTAGTTGCCTGTCTAGCCGCACTGATGAGCTGTGAAACAGCGAAACAGTACTGTATGTGGATGACTATATATATATATATATATATATATATATATATATATATATATATATATATTACAAAGGAGTTACCACTTATCAAGGCCACTCGAAGATAATAAGGGTTAATGATCGTAGTAATCGTTAGTAGTGGAAATTTGGTAAATTGGATTACTTAAGGGAACGGCTTATCAAGAACTTGTTTACGATGGACTTGAAGACGGCCATATTGCAGTCAGCTGGAAAGTAAGGGAACGGAAGAGAGTTCCACAGGCGTGCAGTTCTAAGAAAGAAGCTTTGTTCATGAAATCTACGTTTAGGTTTAGGCACAGATAAAGAGTGGGGGAAATTATTGAGAGTGGTTTCAGATAGACGAGTGTTTTCGCGAAAGTTTGGCAAATGGGAGTCCATAGATTTGAGCTTAGAGGAGCTCTTGCCATGAAAATAACGATAGAGCAGAGACAGACTAGCAACGTCTCATCTGTGGAAAGAGGTTGCAGGGAAGAGAAAAGGACATCCTCCACTAAGCTACGAAGTCTATTTTGAAGTCTGTCAAGCAGGATAAGCTGTTTCTAGCAGCTCCTGCCCAATTGTAGCAACAGTACTCCATCCTTGGGCGACTTGCTTCTTATGTAGAGAATTGCATCAGCAGTGAGATATCTACTGGGGCGGTAGAATGACCCCACCATCGCACTTACAGAGACTATTAAGATCTTAAAAAGATCTATCAGTTGAAATGATTGAGATAGTGGGTGAATGTCTAGCATCCGGTAGGATGCCTCATGCCCAGCTAAAACAAAATAATAATAATAATAATAATAATAATAATAATAATAATAATAATAATAATGATAATAATAATAAAGAGCAAAGTAAGTAGGCAAACGTATTATTATACTAATGCTAACGTTTGTCATCCTAGGGCTTTCCCCCTATATATTTTAATCACACAAAATACATGTTAAAATATTCATTGGTTCAGGGATTTAGTTATGTTAAAAAAAAAAAAATTAAATAGAAATTTGGCCATATCTTTGAAAATATAATTACCTAAGTTAAACCAGAAATTTTTAAAAACCGAATAATGTTATATAATTTTTTAATTAAATGATCAAAATCATTTTTTTTTGTTTCTGAAATTTTTTAGGTAAAACCAATATATTCATAGCAGAAAACTTAGTGCTATCTTTTTTTTGCATTTTGTTGTTGGTGGTATTAACCCGACGGGGTCAACCTCTCGCGGATATTAAAATTTACACGCCCGATGTCGTTGACGGTTATTGTGAAGTCTAAATTGATGTGTAGCGTGGTTGACGCGAATAATGAATAGAGAAATTTGATCTCATCTTTAAAAATATCATTACGTAAGCTTAGAAAGCCGAATGCTGTTATATAATTTGTAGGGTTATAAAATACGCTTAAATATATTTTTATTCATGCAGATTTCCTATTTATTATTACAATCAATTCTCTAATGAATACTGTATTGTACTTAGTATATAGTATATAGTACTTATTTTACAAAGGAATCACCACTTATCAAGGCACTGAAGCCACTCGAGTGTACAGCGGTTAAGGGGAATATGAAGTCATATGTAGTAGTGGAAATTTGGTAAATTGGATTACTTAAGGGGATGGCTCATCAAGAATTTGTTCACGTTGGACTTGAAGACAACCATATTGTAGTCAGTTGGAAAGCAGGCAAACGGAACAGAGTTCCACGGGCTGCAGTTCTAAGAAAAAAGCTTTGTTTATGGAATTTACGTTTAGGTTTAGGCACAGATAAAGAATGGGGGACATTATTTTATCGTAATAGAGATTACTTGTCTTCTGTCTTCTATACAGACTTGCATAAAAAATAAGCTATTTTAAGTGTACTTCCAAATAATACACATTCAATTCAAATAATTACTGGATATAACTAACGCGTTACAAATATTTCCGGTAATTGTTAGGTCATTATGCATTTTTTTTTTTACAAAGGAATCACCATTTATCAAGGCCCTGAGGCCACTCGAGGATAAGGGTTAATGAGTGTTCAATAGTTAATCGGACAATATCGTAGTAACCGTTAGTAGTGGAAATTTGGTAAATTGGATTACTTAAGGGTGCGGCTCATCAGGAATTTGTTTACATTGGACTTTCTTTTTTTTTTTTTTTTACATGGAGGTCCGCACTTAACAAGGCCCAGAAGCCACTTTGAAGATGCTAATGGCTGCAAGGCCTGTTGTAGGTATTGCCTTGATTTATATCGTTCGCAAGGATATTAACACAAGTGACTAAACACCAGAATGACAATAGATGCAAGCCTTTCTACATATCAGAAAAACAACTGTGGAAATTATAGAAAAATAGAGATTTTACTTGTGATTGCCATGATAAATCTACATTAAGACAAAATAGATTTTAATAACGTTAGAAAGAAATGAAATATGATTTCAGAAGGAAAAAAAAACAAAAAAAAAACAAATTCACTTTTATTTATTTATTTATTTTAAAAGTTAAAAATAAAATGATTTGGATGCCGTCATCTAAAATCGAAACCAATACGTTTAGCGATCTAACCGAGTCTCCTACTGATGTAGCTATCGAGAGATAGGTAGGAAAAATGTAATATTAAACGACTTGAAGAAATGAATTGAATTTGGGCATGCGCAGAAAGAAGTAAAAATATGTCGCTCTTATTTTATATCGTCACTCTCTCTGTTTACGAACAAAGAAAAGTAATAAAACTAACTTTCGGATTGCAATAGTCCATTATTAATAAAAAGTAGGGTCACACGAATTTTCGTCACTCTGTCAAACTTTCAATTAAAAGAGCATTTTCTTTAGTCTGTCAAGCTAAAATTTGAAATCACATTTTCTTTAATCTGTCAAACTAAAATTTGAAATCACATTGTCTTTGGTCTGCCAAGCTAAAATTTAAAATCACATTTTCTTTGGTCTGCCAAGTTAAAATTTGAAATCGAATTTCTTTAGTTTATCGAGCTAAAATTTGATATCACATTTTCTTTGATCTTACAAGCTAAAATTTGGAATCACATTTTCTTTGGTCTGCCAAGTTAAAATTTGAAATCACATTGTCTTTGATCTGCCAAGCTAAAATTTAAAATCACATTTTCTTTGGTCTGCCAAGCTAAAATTTGAAATCGAATTTCTTTAGTTTATCGAGCTAAAATTTGATATCATATTTTCTTTGATCTTACAAGCTAAAATTTGGAATCACATTTTCTTTGGTCTGTCAAGCTAAAATTTGAAATCACATTTTATTTCGCCTGCCAAGTTAAAATTTGAAATCACATTTTATTTCGTCTCTCGAGCTAAAATTTGAAATCACATTTTCTTTGGTTTTTTGGTTTTAATCATGTTTGTGAAGCTTAAATTTTCAGGTAAGTTTGAAATTGCTATTTCATTTGTTTGTCACGCATTTTCACTACTAAACACACAGATTGAACGGACGCATCTTAAAAAAAATAGTTATCCGTTCTTGTTATGCGAATCTGATGTCAATAACATGACAACAGCTTTATTCTCCCCCCCCTCCTTTCTCATTTCTCATTTCTAACTCAATTGCGTTTCTTTCGCCTTTTAGATCGTCGCTCACGGAAATCGGTGCACAGCATGGATCAGGATTTATGAATTAGCTTAAAAATGGATTAGGACACAAGAAAAGCGCGGAAAAATCCAAATGGACCGGCCAGTCAGTAAGTCCGTGCCAAGTTGTGGTTTCCTAATATAACTAATAAACTCGTTGATCTTTCTGTTCAACTTCTAATTCTATCACATTTTTGATCCCCCAAGAAAAAGAAGGGTGGACCTGTAAATTCACCCTTGTCCGTTCGTCCGTTCGTCCGTTCGCCTGTCCTCACTTTTCTCAATAACTACGCCTTTGAATTTTTTGAAATTTTGCGCAAACATTAAACATGATATGAGTAAAAAAGTAAAAAAGTAACAGAACGGATTTTCCGGGAAAATTCCGGTTGTCTCCCAAGGGATGCCTTTCGGGTTAAAATGGCTAAAATTGTCACCTTTGTGCTTATTAAACAAAATTAATACCTTGGATTTTTATAAAATTTCTGAAAAGTTGTAACTAACTGATTTCTATATGATTTTGTTTGTCTATACTTCGCGATAACTCTTAGGTGTGCCCCAGGGACTCTTTTAGGGCTAATAAAAACACTCCATTTTTGGGACTATTTTGCCCTATTTGTGCAAAATTTTCTCTGTATGCCTATTTAGCAGTTTTACATGGTGCTGAACTCAAATTTGAATATGTTAAGGCGTTAGGGACTTTGGGGGCTAAATGGAGGGGTGCAAACGATGGACTTAGTTCTTTTTTTGCATGATGCAGAATTCAAATTAACATATGCTAAGGCATAAAACTGCACGGTTTGTTCATTTTCACCAGGATTTAACGCCCCCCCCCCCTGGGGACTTTGGGGTTAAATGGAAGGGAGGGGGGCAAATGTTGAACTTTGTCATCTTTTATGCTTAGTTCACTGTGCACTCACGAGGGGCCATGCATGCTTCACTTGTTTTATCGTGAATTTTAAATTAAAATAAAAACTCAACATTAAAATTTGGAAATAAACTGTTAAGCGTGGTACGAGATAACATTTTCATGGCTGTATAAAGCTCAGATTTGAAATATATTTTTAGTCCTGTTAAGCTTTAATTCGAAATATAATTTCGTCGCTTAAATTTGAAATAGCAATTTCGTCAGTCTGAAAAGTGAATACCGAAGTAGACTAGCAACTGTTTGCCATTGTGTTAGATTAATTAATGTGCGATAATAATAAACTACTCCTTTTTTCTTTCTTTACTCCTTCGTTCGTGCGGCTTACTCCACCTTCTTTCCCTTTCACTCTTTCCACGGCTGCGTCGGATTTTCAAATCGAGATGTGATTCGAACGAAAAAAAAAAAACAAAAAAAAAAAAACAGCGACTGACTAGTATAGCCACTTTCTTTCTTTCTCCGGTTCGTTTCCATACACTTTCCGCTTTAATTTAAAAAGCAAGTCGGAGTTTTCCACAAGAATAAATAGAAATCGTTTAGAGTCCAAAAAGTTAAAAATGGTACATCAAATTAATAAAACCTATATATATATATATATATATATATATATATATATATATATATATATATATATATATATATATATATATATATATATATAAAATATTGATCAGGATTGAATATTAAAATATTTAAAGTGATCAGAAAAATAATTTTTATCCGTACACATTTTTTTTCAACCTGCGATTAAAGTGTATTATATCGTGTGCTCAGTTAGTGAAGTAGAGATAATTTTCGAGCCAAACAATTTTCATTTCTATGGGAAAAATGCATTTAGAAATAGGCTATGTGTCTAGAACGGTTTTTATTTTCATTTTCTTTCATTCGGCTATCTGTTTATAATATTTAATTAGAATTTTGTTGACTCTTTTCAGAATCTAAAAAAAAGAAGAAACGAACAAACAATGAAGTGTAGGTATGAACTCAATTAACATTAATTTGCGATCTATAATATAAATCTTACCTGTCTGTTTAAATGTATGTATGTATGTATGTATGTATGTATGTATGCCCAAAACTTTCGACAGAGGAGACTGATTTTCACGAGATCCATATCGTTTTGAAGCTAGAACCTTCGGACGACAAATATCGAAAAATTGGCTATAAACGTTAATTCCTTCACCCTCATCTAGGCACTTTTCTAAAGGGGTGGGTCGATTTTTTCGCCGAGATTTTCGAAAGTAATCCCTTCTTTTCAATTGACTAGCCTTAATTTAAACCTTCGCCACTTCCGGTTTGGCGATGGACACAACGGCAAAGACGTCACGTTTTTCTTTTTTCACGTTCTTTTCCTCCTTCGCGGTACGGGCTCGAAACTGTTTGCCTACTACCACATTGTTTTTGTTCCACACACACCACCAAACACCCGGGCAACGCTGGGCACCTAGGCTGGTTCAAAAAGAAATCTTTGGTCCAAATTTGTTTTCTTTTCGTCCGTCCAAATGTTGTAATTTGCTGTTTAAAAAATTATCGACGGTCGATAATTACCGCCGACGGGAAAGATCCACTTCCGGACCACAAGACGATTTATTTGTCCATTTTAATTTAAATGCTGAAACTGAACACAAAACAGTCCCGTCCACACCCTACTGGAAACGTTTCATTATTTTAAACCCACTAACCACGGGCTATGTAATTAGCGAACAAAGACTTACCGCCTTTATTTATTTATTTATTTATTTATCCCCCCCCCATACTAGCTTCTTTTTTCTTCCATGAGACGCTTTGTCCACCAATTTTCTGTCAAACTTCCGCTTGAAATGAGATGTTTATTACGAAAGATGTAGGCAGAACACACTTAAGAAATTCTCCTACTGTTAGCAGAAAAATATCGATTTTAAATTAATCTCGCTGTAACTACAGAACTGCATGAATTAAAAGATTGGCATAAATAAAGGTAAAATATTATTGAATTACAATAGAAAAATGCGAGCATGAAAAGTATTATGGTTACACTTAAACATGGAAAAGTAAAGGACTAGTAGTTAAAACTGGAAAAGAAAAGGACAAGGTATTCTAGTAAAAAATATAATAAATTTATAACTTTAAATATTGCAGTATTAAGAATTGATTATATAATGTCATCAATTGAATTAAAAAAATGTTAATGCTGTAATATTCTAAGTTATAAATTTATTATATTTTCTACTAGAATATCTTGTCCTTTTCTTTTCCAGTTTTTGCAACTAGTCCTTTACTTTTCCATGTTTAAGCTTACCATATTAATTTTCATGCTCGCATTTTTCCATTATAATCCATGATTTTTCCAGGCTTCCAGTAAATTCACTTGTTCTTTGTATAATTGCAGTCTTATTTTTTGTCGCCATAAATATAACATATACATATGCAATAACAATGTATGACACTCGTCTGCTTTCAATAAAATCCCCCTATTTATCTCTCTTTCATTCTTTCATTCTCTCTGTTTCACTTGTTACTTCTCTTTTCGCGAGAGCGATGAATTGGTAGCAACAGTAGTCGTGGAAGCGACGTGGTTGCTATGGAAACCAGTCATAAAAAACATCGCTCACCTGCTTATGTTGTTTTTTTTTTTTACGATTTTGAAGACCAGAAAATTCATCATAACTTTTGTCTTACTGAACGAAAATTGAATTTTTTTTTTCACAATATAGCTGGCAACTGTAATAATTGTTTGAAATTTGGTTTAAAGATGAGTGAACGGTGAAGAGTTTAAAGCAGTTCTAAATTACTAAATATGCCACTGAACCATATATTCAAACACGATCGTGTTTGAATAATAAACATATTTTCCCCTAAACATAGATTTAAATTAATTTTATTTCGGCACAATCACGTTGACGCACCGGTTCTCGCGAGATCACCGAAGTTAAGCAATGATGAGCCCATAACCATTTGGGAAGGCTACGCACTGTATGTACCGCACCGAGTAGTAGAAATTTCCAGGTTGGTATCTGGGGGCGCGTTCCATGAATACAGCTCCTTTCCTAGAAGTGCTCTCCTGTGGAACTCTGTTCAACTAGTTTGCTTCCCTGCTGATTACAACATGATCAAATCGAATGTGAAAAAAATTCTTGCTATCCCGTCCCCTTAAAGAGACAAATTCTGTTCCATTTCCACCTAAGAACAATCACTGAGCTATTATATCACTTACACTCATTAATCCTGATCCTCAAATGGCTCCGAGCCTTGATAAGTGGTGAGTTTTGTAAAAGAAAAAAAATCTTTATCGCGGACTACAAGAGAAGAAGAAAAAGAAGGAAGTAGGAATGAGAAACGAGTGATAATAAAAAAGGAAGACACAGAAAACATTGTATGTCGTAAATGCTTTTTAAGAGAACTGATAAAGTGTTATCCTTGTGTCAGGCATACAAACAACTCACTTGAATCGTTACCGAAACATTAAAGCTTACAAATTGTATCCTTGTTAGCGACATATTCCCTTTTAGTTTCGTTTTAATTCAGTTAAAGTTTTCATAAATAAACTGGCTCCCTTCCGGGGCTAATGTAATCAGAGTTTTTTTTTCTGTCTGTTTCGATTTACTCAAAACCGCACACACCTCGTCTTCTCATGTATCGTTCTCTTCTTCCTCTTCTACTTCTTGCTCTTTTTCTTCTTTTTTCTTCTCAGTCGTCAGAAGCGTCGTCTTTGTCTTGACTACGTTTTTCCTTCCCCCTTCTTGCTCACAGTGAACCGTTTTTATGCTAAGCTGAACTCTCGTGTGTGCGAGAGAACACGAGATTTTGCGTGATTACTTGGCAATATTAACCGGCCGCCGCCATCTTGCCATTTTTCTTTGGACGTGCCCGCTTTGCAGAGTGCACACCTCGAGCGTTTGTCAGGTAAGCCCGTCTGTTCGCAATTTATTACACAGCTAACACTTGGTCTCTATATGCTATACATATTCTATATGCTATACATATTCTATATGCTATACATATTCGGATATTCCATTATATTTCACTTTTACTTCTCGGCAGAATATACGGCACAATCACGGTGACACACCGATTCTCGCCAGATCACCGAAGTTAAGCAACGATGAGACTGGCCAGTACCAGGTGGATGCCCCTTTGGGAAGGCTAAGCACGTTATGTACGGCGCCGAGTCGTAGAAATTTTCAGGCTGGTATTTGGGGGCGCGTTTAACTCACTGAGTGGGGGGGGGGAGATGCACCCTCGACTCAAGACAGAAAGCAACGGGAAACTATCGTCTTTACTTGTCTTCCCGAGATTACCATGGCTCTACAATTTGGAGTGTTGTGGTCGCCGATGCTGTTAAAACAACAGGGCTGCTGCATGCATGCAAAATATAATTTCTAAAATGGGCTTTACAATGATAATGTTTCTTCAAATAAATATGAAAGATTATTTTTATACTACTATAACTAGTGTTCCATGCAACCATCAGTGTAAGAAGTGTTAATTACTGCTGGCCAGGAGATATGAGCAGCATTTTCTCTTTAAGACATTTTATAAACTGTTGTGGACACGTTGTGTCTACATACATGGTCTTTAAATCCTTTCTAAATTCTTTATATTTTTTTATATACTGCACAATCACGTTGACACACCGATTCTCGCCAGATCACCGAAGGTAAGCAACGATGAGCCTGGCCAGTACCAGATCGGTGACTATTTGCCAAGACTAGACACTGTATGTACCGCGCCGTAAAAATTTCCAAGTTGGTATTTGGGGGCATGTTTAACTCACGGTGGAAGATACACCTCCGAATCAAGGCGGAAAACAACAGGAAATTACCTTTATATATATATATATATATATATATATATATATATATATATATATATATATATATATATATATAGTGCAAAGAGGACTGGGATCTCGGGGAGGCAGTGCATTGGGAACTCTGCAAACAACTACATTTCGAACATGGAGACAAATGGTATAAGCACAAACAGGAGACAGTACTCGAAAACGAAAACCACAAAACCGTTTGGGGCACGGAATTATGGAAAGATAACCTGATCCCAGTAAAAAAACTGCTAATAATTAACAAGGAGGAAAGAAATCATGCTTTCGCCTCATTATGAGTAATGTCGATTCCAGTGCAATTTTTCAACATCTGTAGCTGGCCCCTCTCTAATGTGCCTATTCATTTGCCTCACCACGAGGGCAGAGTTAGACACTAAGGTCAGTTTTTAATGTGGGGAAGGAACAAAATTAAAAAATTGTCTCAAACGTGAATAATTTCTCCTCCACTAACCGAGAACAAAAAATTGAAGTGCAGCATCAGACAGATACTACACTTTGATCTTGACCCGCAGCCAAGAAATCTCTTTTTAATCTCTAATATTAGACAAAATTTAAGTCTGCGACACAAAAATTATACATCATGAAACATATTTTATAAAGCTGAAAATACTTTAAGCTATCGCCATATAACCCCTAAAATCTGCAATCAACAGAGTTGCATTTCAAACAAACCTAAACATTTTAAAATGACTGTCGTAAACACCCCTTCCTTCCATACGACCCAATTACTAACCCCAGAATCTGGTTTGCTATTGGTTAAAAACAAACAGGCGCGAAGCAGCCGACTAATATTTACCGCTGTAGCTACTACAAAAATCTTGTTGTTAATGGTCGGTTTCTTCATAGCACAACATTTACACCTACCTGACGATGCCAGCGAAATCGGACGAAAACGTTCGCAATACATGTTTTTCACAAAAAACATTCGCAATAGATGTTTTTCATAAAAAACATTCGCAATAGATGTTTTTCACAAAAAAAAAACGTTAGCAATACATGTTTTTCACAAAAAAAAACGTTCGCAATACATGTTTTTCACAAAAAAATTTGCAATACATGTTTTTCACAAAAAACGTTCGCAATACATGTTTTTCACAAAAAATGTTCGCAATACATGTTTTTCACACACACACAAAAAAAAAATGATCAGAAAAATCGAAAAAAATTATAAAGTATAATCATTCTGTCATGGAACAACAGTGAAAGTAAGAACAATCAAGTCGATGTTCGGTTAAGGAACAAGTGTATTAACAATAATGTACAAAGATAGGAAAGCGTGTATATCTGCTGGGAACGGCTAGTAGTTGAAGTGCAGTCGCATCTCTCTCACCGGTGTTGGAATTACTAGTGCTATTTATAGTGCTAATCGATTTAAATTCCTCAGTTCAAGGAAGGCCGGTATAACCCCCCCCTTTGAAAATATCCTGTCTGGGATTAATAACGTTTTTTGTTTTGGGTTCACCCTAATCAATTCTGTTGGTTTCCGTTTTCTGTTTGATCTTCTATTCTCCAGAGCTGTCTCTGGTATGGGCACCTGAAAAGTATCAAACACTGTGTCCATGATGCCCTCCTCGGGTGATCTGGTCACCTCACTGTTCGAGTATCTTTTCCGAATTTGGTTAGTGTGACGTTTGTACACGAAGTCTGGTCCCTTAATCATGTAGACCATGTTGCCTATTTGTTTCTCAACAAAGTCTTATTATTTTTGTGAATCTTGTAGAATACTCTTTCGCCAACTTTATACCGTTTTTTTGTTATCAGTTTTTTTTTTAGGTTTGGCCTATCCTGGTTTGGTAACAACTTGTGTAAAATCGATCTAACCTTGCGTTCGAACATAACCTCAGCAGGTGTCTTCGACATATCGATGTTTGCATTCGAAGTGACTCTGTAGACTTGCGAAAACTGTTAGATTAACTTATCTGTCGGCGACCCACTAGGTTTTTCCAGAGCTCTCTTGAATGTGTCAACGAATTTCTCTGCTTGTCCATTACTTCTGGAGTGGTATGGCGGAATGGTTATATGCTCGATTAGATGATCCTCGCAAAAATATTTAAATTCGGTAGACGTAAATTGCGTTCCATTGTCTGTAACAATGCAGTCTACTACTCCAAACCTAGCGAATAGTTCATATAGGAAGTTGATAGTTACCTCGGATGTTGGATTCTTATATTTTAATACTTCCGGCCATTTAGATAGTCTGTCTACAACTATGACGTAGTAGAACCCATCTAGCGGTCCTGCAAAATCTAAATGAATCCTAAACCAAGGTCAGTCCGGTTTTGCCCACGATCCGAATTAAATCGGAGGAGCTTTCATAGCTAATGCGCATCCTCTACACTCCCTGAGTTTTCCTTCTATATCCTTATCCATGTTTGGCCAATAAACGAAAGAGCGCACAAGGCATTCAGGATATACCTGAATGTCCTACATGGAATTCCTTGAGCATTCTTTTCTGTAATGTCGCAGGAATTACAACCCTGTCGCTATATAACAGGACGTTATTGCAAACTGAATAAATTTCTTCATCCAGTTCGTTATTGTTGATCCTTTCTTTCGTGCGTATAATAAATCCGTCCACCTTTGCCTTACTCTTAATCTCATCAAGCGTTACTGGAAGTTTTCTCATTGTGTCACATAACGTATTTTTTACTTCAACTTCCGCTTGAATGGTTGCTATTACCATATCCTCCAATAGTTCTGTCTGCTTAGGTATTAACCTCGATAACCTGTCTGCATGACCAAATTTTTTAGATGGTACATACTCCATTTGAAAATTGTAATTCAGAAGTATGGTACCCCATCTTTGGAGTCTATTCGCCGTATGTTGCGGTAGTCCCTTTTTCGATCCGAAAATCGTTAATAATGGTTTGTGGTCTGTTTGTAACAGAAATTGCCTACCGTGCAGGAAACGATGAAATTTCTTTACCGCGAATATAATGCTTAGCGCCTCTTTTTCAATCTGTGAGTAGTCGTTTTCTGCTGGCAAAAATGATCGGGATGAATGTGCTATGGGTTTCACTTCTCCATCATCCATTTTGTGTAAAATGCATGCTCCTATGCCATAGGAGCTGGCATTGCTTGTAACTATAATTTAACGCTTGGAATTTTAATGTGCCAGAAACAAGTCAGACGTTAAAGTCTCTTTAATTTCCCGAAATGCTCTTTCGCACTCTTGCGTCAAGACCCATTTTTGGTCTTTCCTTAACAGTTCATTTAAAGGCGACCTTAGTTCATGCATATTTGGCACAAATACATTGTAGTAATTTGCCAAACCTAAGAAACTTTGTAAAGACGCAATATTTTTGGAGCAGGCATATTCTTTATGGCACTCGATGGATACGGCCTTCTTCCATGATTTGCCCCAAGTATTTTATTTTCTCCACGAAAAATGTACATTTTTCTTATTTTACTTTAAATCCATAATCCTGGATCCTTTTGAATACTTGGTTTACATGAGCTTTGTGTTGTTCTTTGTTAGCGCTTTTCATTAACACATCGTCCAGGTACCCTACTGCGAAATCCAACCCATTTAATATAATGACCATAATTTGCTGAAAAATCGCAGGGGCGACATTGACTCCAAAAGGAAGCCTGTTAAACTTGTACAATCCCTTATGGGTATTAATACATAGCAGCTTTGAACACTCCTCATCGACTGGAACTTGTAAGTACGCGTCACTGAGGTCGATTTTAGAAAAATATTTCCCTCCACTCAGTTTCGCAAATATCTCTTCAGGGCTCGGAAGAGGATAATGGTGATCTTGTAATGCTCTGTTTAAGCCTGTCGTAGAATTGGCGCAAACCCGAATCTCCTTACTCTTCTTTTTGATGTAAACCGTTGGTGCAGCCCACTCACTGTGATCAATTTTGCAATGACACCCATGTTTTCGAGTCTTTCTAATTCACCGTCTATCTGTTCTATAGCGGCGTATGAAACATTTCTTATCTTTCTGAACACTGGCTGTTCGCTTACTTTTACGTCAAATTTTGCTGCCGCTTTTGTACACCTTCCCAAACCGCCTGAAAATACGTCTGGGAAATTTCTTTGAACTCCCTCTTAAGTTTTTCTGCCTCCACGTTCGAATCCTCAACCTTTTGGCAAAATGAGCTTAAAGACAGATCCCATAGTCTAAACTTTTCAAACAGATCAGTTCCAAAGAGGGTGTTTGATTTTCGCATGACAAAAATTCTTGCTTTTTCGGCCCTGTTCTTGGAAAAAAGTATTCGTCAATAATTGCCCTTCGAAGGTAATTTTTTCGCCACTGACGCTTCTCGCCGTTTTATGTTATTTAATTATAGTAGGTCTCCCAAGCCTCTTCCATGTCTGTGCATTAATAATGGAAATGTCAGACCTACTATCAAGCTGTAGCCTTACTTTCTTTTTAAACATTTGACCTGTACATATTTCCGGATATTTTGTTCCTCGGGTTCAATTTTTGTAAGTTTAATGGATGTCTTTCTACCAGATTTTTTCTACAATGCGATGCTTTATGCCCTTTCTGGTGGCAGTTGTCACATTGTTTGAATTTGTAGGGACATTCCTTGTACCAATGTTTATTTCCACACCCCAACATGGTCCAGGTGGGTCTTTCCTCTGTTTCTTTCTCTGGTTATTTTTTGAAGTCGAATTTTTCTTTTGATTGATCTTTTTAATATGCGACATTCCGCTTTCCTCTATGTCACGGCTGTCTTGTTTCAACGCAATACACCGTTCACAGTCTTCCGCTAAGTTTTGTAGTTTTAAATTCGGTTCGTTTTCGAGTTTATTTAAAACTCGACGCCTGATTTCAGCGTCTTTATTTAAGACCAGCCTTTGTACACATATTAAACATTTAAAATTATCTGCTGATAATTCCTCCAGTTTAAAATCGTCGCAATGCTTGTTCACTATACTTGCATAAGTAGTGTAGTCGTCTTCCTCTCTTCTAGTAACATTCATACATTTATATCACCTATGGAAAAGAGACGTTTTTGCAGAAAACAGTTCTGTAAGTAGCGTAACTGTTTCTTGGAAGCTCAACTCACGGGTCTTTTTTGGGAGAATAAAATTCACAGACTTTGTATGTTCGGCTGTTTCCAATTTCCTTAGCAAAAGCCTAACTTTTTTCGCGTCTTACCAGGTACCACAATCTATATATCTATAAAAGTGAACGTGTCTGTCTGTCTGTCTGTGTGTCTGTGTGTCTGTCTGTCTGTGTACATTTCCCTACGCAATAACTCTGTCAATTTTTAGTCTTTAGACTCGAAATTTGAAATACCGGGTACTGAGAGCCAGAAATTTGGCTGTTAAGGGGTCAAATTTCAACGATTTGACCTTTAAGAACTCTACCAAACTCCTCCGACAATTTTGGGTCTAGACACTTGAAATTTTAGATATAGGTTCCTTGAACCTGGATCTAACTTAATAAAGTGATTTGAGCCCGAAACTATAAATTTTAAGGGGTCATAATAGGGGTCAAATTAAAAAAAAATATTACTCTTTTTTTTTTTTTTTTTTTTTGCTCAGCATACACCTCCAAACACCCGGGCAACGCCGGGCTGAAATGCTAGTCCGATATAAAAAATATCCTCATATCGTCTATAGTAATGGACAAAAGTGACATCGTCTTCTGGATTACAATTGAAATTTTCAATAGCGGTCCACACAGCTGTTTGAGAAAATGCGTTATGATTATTGTCCGCTTTAGTAAACTGTGTCGCCTCCAGAACTTTTCTTTGTTCCTCCTGTTTTCATTAGTATTTCCTCGAAGCGTTTCTGTCGTTGAAGTATTTTTTTCTTCAAATGCTTGTTTAAATCTCTCTTCTGTTTCTACTTGTTGAATTTGCTGCTTTTGCAACGCGAGATTTTGCTCTGCCTGGAATTGGAACAATTCCAACAGCGAATCTTTGAATTTCGCATCCATCATACGAATTCAGTTTACAATTTACGCTTGTATTAAAGAAATATTCCTTAGTAAAAAAAAAAAAAAATCAACGAAGTTTTCTTTCCCAATTCTTTTGTTTGAAGAACAACAGTTTAGCGGTCCTTTTGTAACTTAATTTGTTGAACGCTATATTATAACAACGCTAGTCGTACTAGAAACAGTCCAGCGAAATAACATTTGTTTAACATTTTTTTTTATTTGCACGCGTTTTTACGTAGCAAAAATAAAATTAGTCGCTTTAAATATCCGACGAATCCGTATGGGGAACTTTTAGTTTTTTTTACCCTCTTTGCCTTTTGCAAAAAATGACTTGATTCTTTATGTGTTTGCTAAGCACAAATGACGTACGCGGATAATTATTTTTCACGGTCCGTCTCTTTTTCTCTTGACAAAGTCAATCGTGTTTTGTTTTGTTTTTTCCAAATCCCATATTTTATCGAAATAACGAAAAGCTTACACGGCATTTGCTAGTTGGTTTTGGATATTTAACTTTGCAGAAGAAAATTCTTACCGTAGGAGAAATGGCTTCTGGTGAAGAAAAAATGAACACTTTTTCCCTTTCTAAAACACTTGGCAAGTGTGTTCGATTATTAAATAATTGACAACATTCGCGTTTTTCGCTGTAGATTTTGATAGCAAGTTTTTCCCCGTCGCCAAATTACTATCGTAGTAATTAACTCGCTGTTAATCCTTGCGTATCCAAATGACGAAGGTGTTCTGCTGTAAAGATTTTACGAATCTTTATTCCAATCACTTTTGGTGATTCTCTGCAGTGATGTTCGTTTCGATTCTTTGTCGCCAATCTGTTGTGTCGTGGAACAACATTTAAAATAAGAACAATCAAGTCGAGGTTCGGTTAAGGAACAAGTGTATTAACAATAATGTACAAAAATAGGAAAGTGTGTATATCTGCTGGGCAGTCGCATCTCTCTCACCGGTGTTGGAATTACTAGCACTATTTATAGTGCTAATCGGTGTAAATTCCTCTGTTCAAGGAAGGCCGATATAACAATAATTAAACAGATGCTCTCTGTTATCTTTGTTACGTTGTGGCGGTTTGAGTGTGTATATGCACTGCATGGTCATACGTATGTATGTATGTATGTATGTATGTATGTATGTGACGAAGGGTTCATCATTATGTGTGTACGTATCACTAAATGTCTATGGTGGTTCTTCACTATCTGAATCTTAAGTTATTTTGTTGCAGTTTATTTACGTTCCGTGATCGTCTTGGTGTGTGTTCTTAACATTTTCTTATTGTGTAATTAACTCTTTTAGTATGTGTGTGTGTGTGTGTGTGTGTGTGTGTGTGTGTGGACATATAGCATAAACACATTCATTCGGAGACATACTTGGTTCTGCTGTCAGCCTCTTGAAGATTTTCAGCAATTCTTGGGGGGGGGAGAAGGATTCTATGTAAAATTTTTTTTTTACACACGCATCACCACATTATCAAGGCCAAGAGACCACTCAAGGATAAAGGTTAAAGAGTGTACAGTAGAAATTTGACAATATAGTAATCATTAGTAAAGAAAATTCGGTAAATTTGTTAACTTATATGGAACGGTTCATCAAGAACTTATTTACGTTAGACTTGAACACAACCATATTGTAGTCAGCCGGAAAGCAGGAAAACGGAAGACAATTCCACATAAGCTTTCTTCATGGAATCTACGTTTAGATTTTGGCACAGATAAAGAGTGGGGGATTATTGATAGTGTTTTCAGCTAGACGAGTGTTTCTTGTGAAAGTTTAACAAGGGGGGACCATAGACTGAAGCTCAGTTGAACACTTTCCATGAAAATAACGATACATCAGAGACAAACTCGCAACATCTCTTCTGTGAGATAGAGGTTGCAGGGAAGAGAAAAGGACATCTCCTACGAGGCTACGAAGTCTATTTTGAACTCTATCAAGGCAGGACAGTTCCTTTCTAGCAACTCCTGCCCAGATGTGGCAACAGTATTCCATCCTTGGACGTACCTGGCTCTTCACTTCCAGGCATTACATCTAGCAGATGAGCGATCGATGATCTTTACTTGGGTGGCTAGTTCTTACTCGTACCATGCCTGAGATGTTACCTTCTTTGAGACCCTTTCATACCATGTTCTTCTGTTGATGTCCTCAATTCAATTCCGACTCTATGTCCAGCCAAACTGATCCCGTGGTAACAACCACGTCCTTCCGGATCAGCTGATCAGACACTTCCGGTGCAATTGATCGATCACCGAGTTTGATGTGACTTTGACATGTTTTAACAATATATAAAAACACAGCTCACACCTCCTTGTTCACTACTTCGGTCAGATAGGTAGATCAATAGATAAATAAAAAGATAGGTAGATAACTAGATCGATAGATATACCGATGATACACATAGATATATAGATAGATCGACAGACAGATAAACAACAGATAATCTTTTGTGTTCCCAATTGCATAACGCCTTTAATAGTGTTTGTTTAAGTGAAAAAATGCTGCCTAAATATACACACACATACACACACTTGAAAGGAAATAAGAAAGATAGGGTAAATAGATAAAATGAAAGAAACAGAGAGTAGAGAAATAGAGAGGAGGAAAGAAAGAGGAGGAGAGAGATAGGGAGAAGAGAGAGAGAAAGAGAAGAGTGTTTCTTGTGAAAGTTTGGCGAGGGGGGGACCATAGACTGAAGCTCAGTCGAACACTTTCCATGAAAATAACAATACATCAGAGACAAACTCGCAACATCTCTTCTGTGAGATAGAGGTTGCAGGGAAGAGAAAAGGAACAGAGAAAGAGAGGAGAGAGACGAAGAAGAAGAAAGGAAGAGAGAGGGGGATAAAGAGAGAGAGAGAGAGGAAGAGAGAGACAGAGAGAGAGAGAGAGAGAAAGAAAGAAAGAGAGATTAGTCAAACGAATTTCTATTATGGCGACGCGGTTACACGTGGTTGCAGACAAAACAAGCTACTAGTACTCGACAAAGTGCCGTGAAAGAAATTTGTCTGTGATCAAAAAACGAAATCTTCTAGAACTTGAGATCTCAAGAGTGGGAATGTCAATGACGTTCTAGTGGCTGAAATATATGTGGTGACCCAACGGTCAAAAAGACGTCGAGATAAGTGTCGTAAAACAAATGATGTCATCAAAGGATCGGACTCTGCTAGGCAATACTAACGCTTTTATGCATACTAGGAATGCAAAGGTCAATGGGAGTTTTAGTGGTCAGTCAACATTTGTAATGTTCAAACAGTCAAGAAGACATCGCTGTAAGTTTTGTTAATGATGTAAGAGAAAGTAAATATTTTGTCGTCTGTTTTCTTTAAACAAAAAACTGACATTTAACTGGGCGCTCATCTTGCAAACAAGATCATGTATTATGATGGCTCAAAGGGTTGGCATTTGTGCCAGACAGTTGTTGTTGTCGTTGTAGTAGTAGTAGTAGCAGTAATAATAATAATAATAATAATAATAATAATAATAATAATAATAATAATTCTGATTTCGTTTATCAATGTCTCTCTGGAAAGAGATGGGATTCATTTCCAGAGGATTTCCCTCAATCCCGGCTTCAAATCAGGAGCTTCAAAGATCAAAGGTTTTCTTAAGGATGTTGGTGGTACCTACAATAGCAGACGTCTGAAGGCCGCCTAAAACATCGGGGATTTTTAGTTTTTTCAATTGTCCTTCCAGACGATTTGATACTACTCCTAGTGTATCAACTACGACCGGGGCTATTTGTGTTTTAACCCCGTGTAAACGCCTTATCTCCAAGGCCAATGGAGCATAATTGCTCCACTTCTCATTCTCCTTTTCTCACATTCCTGTCTACCTGTTTTTTGAGACCTTGTCAATGACGACCAAATCCGGACGATTATGTTCCAATTGCTTGGTCGTTATGACACTTTTGTCCCACCATACCTCTACCTTGCCATCCTCACTTGTTTTTACTTCATCAGGCACCTCCTCAAACCGTTTTCCAGCACGCTTCACCCCAACCCTCTTACACACCTCCCAATATATCCGGAGTCCCATGCGATCGTGTCTTTTGCGGTGCTCTCTCTGGGCCAGTCTACTACACCCTGCTGCAAGGTGCGTATTTGATTCTGAGGTCTTACCACAAATCCGGCTACTACTACTACTACTACTACTACTACTACTACTACTACTACTACTACTAATAATAATAATAATAATAATAATAACAATAACAACAACAACGACAACAACAATAACAGCAACTATTTGGACCCACAATTTACATCATATGAATGTTAAACGGTCATGGTGAACGTGAGTGACCTAATGAATATAGTTGCAGACTATGAAAATCGACCCGGCCGAGTAAAAAATGTTACAGGATTGGCATGTCGGGTGAAGTACAAAATAGCCGACATTCTAGAACCTGTAAACAAAAAAATAAAATTGATAAATTTTATAGCAAACGCAATAGAATCAAATTCTTTACCAGCACATATACATTCGGAAACCGTTATTTTTTTTATTTAGATAAAATATCCTATTCCCCCCCCCCCACACACACACACACACACGAAATTTGCTGGGCGATCTCTTAAATTCACTAAAGTTAGGCAATTATTTGTGGTTTACGAGGTGTTTTTTTATTTTAAGGGAGATTTTCTATCGGAACTTAGGTAGGGTGGTAGGGTAAATATCTTTTCGTTGTCTTCTGACCAATCAAATGGAACGAAGCACTGTCACTGACCAATCAGAAACTGGAATTCTCCATAAAACACACTGGATATTTTAGAATTCTGGCACGTACTTTTTGGGTCTTCACCAGAAAAAGAACTTTGCTCGTCATCTTAGGACTTCTTCGGATGGACTACCTACCGGAAACGTTATTTTTCGCCTGCAAACTTTTTGCAGTTCAAAGCATCTTTGGATTCATGCTGCCATTTTGTTCTATTCTCTTCGCTTCTAAAACTAAATTAAAATGGCTTACAGATAAAAAAAAAAAAAAAACTTTTTAAGAAACTCTCAACGAACGTTTCCTTATGTCTTTCCTGCACAAAAAAGAAGCTTTATTTGCAAAGCAACCACTAAACGAAACTGGAGAGGAAGACCCAAGTATGTCTAAAGAAATTTTTGTAATTGAAAATATTAAAAAAAAAAAAAGAAACGGCTCAAGGTATGATATACAGGATATTCCAAAAGTCTTTAGCACAATTCAAGTCTTCATATCTGCTTAGCTATGAATGGCAGTAAGATGAAATTTGTGCCATTTTAAAGCTAAATGCATTATTTTTTTTGTAATTTTGCTATCTATTATTTCATTTCATTTCAGATCCAGTAATGGCGTTCACTCAACCAGAAAAGACGGTATGTCTGCTCGAATTTGCAAAAACTGAACCATAGGCACTTAGTGAACGTGCATTCTGCAAAAAATTTCTACACCCTGTGATTTTTTTTTTGGGGGGGGATTTGTGAAAGTATTAGTCTTCCATTCAAAGAGACTGAAGCTGAATGATGAGCTGAAGGACCGAATAACAAAATCTGTTGCAACTATTAACAACAATATTGGGATGCGTTTGGCAAGAATTAGCCTATCGGCTTGATGTGTGTCGCATGACTAGTGGGTGCTCAGATCGAACATCTTCGAACATTCTATGAGGAACTTGAGATTACAAGCTTTCTAAATACACAAGATGCGTTTTTATATCCTTATTAGTTCTCGAGATATTCATTGTGAAATTGTGCACAAGACTTTGTATTTAGGAAAAGAAACAGAGAATGAACAGCAAATAACGTAATGATCAATATTTATTTCATAGAGAAAAAAAAAGTGTTGGAAACTTTTGTGACGTGTAGCGCGTGCCTTATGATAGATATTTAACTCAAACGGAAGTAAGTCAGTGAAAAAATATTATTCATCTTGGTGTGTTTTTGATGACTGTTGTATCCATGAGAATAAAAGGTTACATGAACATAGCAGTTTTATTCAAGCTATTGCACACTGCGATACCCCCATAAGTGTTAGAAATGTAATGATAGAGGAAGAACATATAACAAACAAGAGGAAATAAGTGTATCAGTAGAACACTGATATAGGAAATTGTTTACAAAGGATCATAAAGGATAGTAAAATAAGATTATTAATCAATGTGTGGCGGTGATCTGGCACAAAGGGAGCGAATCATAGGTCAATATAGTTAGTTAGTTTACAGGCAGTTTTAGACGTGTCAGTGAGTTTTGTGACAGTTTATGACGGTTGGGGTACAGTTTACGGTCATTCTTAGGTTTTCGACGGGTGACGACAGTAACAGTAGAGAAGAGTTGTGAGTTGGAGTTAATCGAAGGCAGGTCGTAGTTTGGACTAGATCAAGAACCCTTTAGGAGACTGATATGAGCTGGTATTAATTGACGAATACGGTTTCCTTATAATTTAGATTTAGACCTTAGCATGTAGAGAGTCGATGGTGTCACACACACAGTGCAACTAATATTTATATAATGTGCCGGAGTTTGTGTTTTTGTGTTTCATTTTATTTTATATTTATGCTTGTGAACTTGATTGTGAACTCGAAAATCGCCAATGTGAGAGATGCCAACACGGCCAGAAGAGAAGAGAAAAGAGAAAAAGACCATGGAATCAAGATTGGGGTTGGCGATATTGTCAGATTGAAGATTGCCAATCACAATAACTAACCACTTCTCAATAAGAGGAGGTAAAGCCTTCTACCCATTGATATATATATAATTATGAAACTCAAATGACCTTGTAACGGGTGTTGTAACTCAACATCCGGTTTATGACTTCCGGTTGCGCATGCGTACATAAACAAATAATCTACGCGACAATAAAACGTATTGTTTTATTGTGTACGTTTTCAACGTAACAATTGTTTTTTCGTGTTTAAATTATGCAAATAAACAATTGTTAATATTTTCTGCATTATTTACATCGTTTATTTCCTTATCACGTTTAAGTTATTTTAACGCAGTTTTCTTACAAATAAATCTACTTTAACCCGTTGACAACCATGAGAGCATTTTACAACGGCGATTTACCCACCGCTTTCATTTTTTAAAAAATTATTTTCCATTTTTAATACACCTTTCTTAAAAAACATTTATACATTTTCTTCTACACTACCAACATAAATAAATAACCCCGAAAATATATATTTTTTAATTTGCGTTACAAATAAATATTTAACTAGACGATAAAACGTATTGTTTTAACGCGTACGTTTTCAGCGCCTCAATTGTTTTTTTTTCGCGTTTAAATTAAAAGATATATCAAAATTTGAATTTAACTTTAAGTATCATAGTATCTGTTCAGTGCACATTTACCTATAAGTATGGTAAACCACTTATAATCCAATGGCTGTAAGTTTTTTTTTTCAAAAATAAACAATTATAAACAAAACGACTCATAGAAATCTATCTATATTCTTTTTTCATTTTAATTTACTTTCATAGAAATATATATATATATATATATATATATATATATATATATATATATATATATATATATATATATATATATATATATATATTTGGATAGGGCATAGCAGGGGCAAACAAACGTACACCAGGACTAAGAAACTATTTTGTGTTATAAGTTTCTTATATTTATTTTAATTCAATAAATGTGTAAAAAAAAAATTTCTCAACAAACAAAGAACACGCATTCGAAAATTTCTGAATTTTGGCTTGTTACAAAAAATATAATAAAAAGATTAAAAAAAATCTCTAATTTTCCCCTAGAAAATCTATTTAAAAACACACACAAACATTTATTGTTGAGACATTTTTCGATTCGTTCCGTAAATTGCATCTGTCTGCCCCTGTTATGCACTCTACAACTGTCCCAAGTGAAAACTAAAACAGTTGTACCTTCACAAATAACTAAATAGCTCACAGGGGATTCACAAAATAAATAAATAAATAAATAAATAAATAAGGTTGAGAACCTCTGCCCTATACTATCAAACTACGAGAGGAAGAGGGATAGAAACACAAAATTAAAATTGACCTTATGTCAAACTTGGCTATCAATTCATCCCCGTTGGCAAATCAAACACTCCCAAACTCGTTCTAAGGTAAAATAAGGTCAAATATGTTAAACTGAACGCGCCTGTTTTATTAATCCACTTTTTACCTTTTTTTTTTTTTTTTTTTTTTTTTACTTATTTGCTTGTGTCTGTTATTTTTCTTGTCCGCCCGAACTGCATTTTTTTTCTCATTTGCGGTATGACGCATGATGAAAAACAAGTTGTCAAATTTATGTAAACGTTGTTTATGATATAATGGCGTAACTACTTGGTGGGATATATATACTAGTGGCCTGGCAAGGACACAAGGGAAACAACCAAGAAAAAGCCTTAAGAAAAATACATCCTAAAGCAGCAAAACTGAAGCTAGCCTTTTTTTATTTTGTTCGTTTGAAAATATGTTCTTTTTTTTTTGTTTATCAATTATCATAAAATTTAAACCATAGGACAGTATTATAATCCTCAAAACGCCTCCAAATTTTCATGTAGTTTCGTCCCAGAGAATCAACGATATGAGCATTTCAATAATCAATTTGACTCAAAGTTCAACGGTTTGATCTTTGAAAACTCTACCAAACTTCTCCACCAATTTTGGGTCTAAACACTTAAAATTTTAGATGTAGGTTACTTGGACATGGATCAAACTTTTAAATCTGATTCGAGCCCAAAATAAAAAATGTTTACGGGGTAAAAATTGAGGTCAAAGTTAAAAAAAATTAACCGCAGCGGTCTCTGCTAAATTACTCAGCTAATGTTTGGTCTAAACATTTGAAATTTTACTTAAAGTGTAGCCAGGCATTTAATCGTTTTTTGCCGAAAATGTGGCTGCCAAGGAGTCAAAGTTAAAAAGATTTGACCTTTACAGTCTCTAGCAAACTACTCAGCCAATTTTTGGTCTAAACATTTGAAATTTTAAATAAAAAGTATTCAGACATGCAGCAAGCTTATTAATCAGTATTTTTTGGCGATAATTTGGTTGCCAAGAGGTCAAAGTTGAAAGAGCTGACCTTTGCAGACTCTATCAAACTCCTCCGCAAATTTTGGGGCTAAACAATTAAAATTTTAGATGTAGGTTTCCTGTACACAAGTTAAACTTTTGAATTTATATATATGAACAGTCCGTAGGGACCGAATCAAGCCAGGCCGAACTGCTAATGAATAAATAAATAAATAAATAAATATATATATATATATATATATATATATATATATATATATATATATATATATATATATATATAGATAGATAGATAGATAAATCTCAAATGACCGTGTAACGGATGTTATAACCCAACATCCGGTTTACGACTTCCGGTTGAGCATGCGTACATAAACGTATTGTTTTTTTATTGTGTATGTTTTCAGCGCCTCAATTTTTTTTTTCGCGTTTAAATTAAAAGATATATAAAAATTTGAATTTAACTTTAAGTATTATGGTATCTGTTCAGTGCACATTTGCCTATAAGTATGGCAAACCACTTATAATTCAATGGCCGTAAGTTTTTTTTTTTTCAAAAATAAACAATAATAAACAGAACGATTCATAGAAATCTATCTATATTCTTTTTTTCATTTTTATATACTTTCATAGAAATGTTTCTGTTAAATCACAAAAACTATTTTCTTCACGTCATAAGTGTCATGCTCATACATTAATTCCATAGCTAATATAACATACTGACCCAAAGGGTCACGGGTAGTCTAGTATATATATATATATATATATATATATATATATATGCATGCAACTTTGTGTGCGAGTTCGTTCTTTATAGACTCCGAAACAGCTGAACAGATTTCTTGAAAATTTGCAGACCTTTAATGTATAAGTCTGGGAGTGATCTTAGTTAAGTTTTGTCTCAAAATATCGCCGATAATCGATAATCGAAACCGTTGTTTTACTTTATCGATCATCCGTAAAGCTATTGTTTTCATGTCGTCGCTTAGCAAGAACGGGCCGTGAAAATTCCACCGTGGGTAAGTTGATAGCGTGTTTTTTTATTTGATTATTATTTTATTTTATTTTTTTGCATGGCGCGGTCTGTACGTTTAAAATACGCACGTAAATTTCTTAATTTTTTTTTCAATAATTGCAAAGAATTCTATAAGACCTGAACATTTACGTGTATTTTAGCAGTGCATAAGTAAACTATGTTTCTGTTTTTGAACGTTCCATTGAACAAGCAACGAATGCTGAAGAAATTGCAAAACACATATTTAATTAAAATGTGATTCGGAGGTTTCTTATATGCCAGATTAACAAAACATAAGCCCCCAACAACCGAGAACACGAGTATGCCCGGCAACGTAAGATAAGGAATTTTTTGACACAGTTGACTAATTGTAAGCGTATACAGCGGCAATCAGATACATTCTTACCACGAATAGATAGTCGGTGTTGAGCCTGTGGTTTCTTTCGTATACGGTTCGTGAAATCATGGCCCCCAAAACTTCGCGAACGTAGTTGGTTTTGAACCGGAAGAATAGCTGCTAAAAGGACACAAAATTGGATTGTTGCTGGCACGTTGCATCCACTGTGTGGGGGATACGTTGATCAGTAATTTACTAAAATAATTTTAGGATTACAAAAAAACAAAAAAAATTATTGGAATTACCAAAGATACAAATCAAAATAAGCATACATATTTGGCGTGTATATGTATGTGTATTTGTATTTGTTGCATCTGTATGTGTGATACATTTATGAAAATGTATAATAAATTATTTTATTGATTTTTAGCCGAGAGGAGATATATTTTCACTATATGTTATTTACTGTGTTATTTTGCGCCAAAAAAGTCAATTCTCGTCTGCTCGTGCACATTTTGTAAACAAAACAAACAAAAAAAAAAGCGGGAGGAGGAGGCCTGCGAGCAAGGGGAGAAGGAAGAGACAGAGATACTGTGAACGAAGGGCGGAAGAGGAAAGAGAAAAAAGCTCATAGACGATGCAGAGAGAAGAGAGAAAAGATAGAGAGAAATAAACCGTATATATAGAGAGAGAGTTAGGCCATATATATAGAGTGATAAAATGTATATAGAAAGAGAGAGGTAGATCGTATAGAGAGAGAGAGAGGGGGGACTGGAAAAAGTTGTCAACAGTCAGTGGAGCTTTGCGCTTCGAAGCGACAGGCCGTAAGAAGCGAAGGTGGAGGCAACTGAGGTGGAAGACGTCGTTCGTGGCGTGGTATCGCTATAAGCGAAAACAATGGTGACGGCCAAAATCTGTTTTGATCAGCGGTCAAAGTTAGAATATCGACTGAAGAAGAAAAAATGGAGACAGCGAAGGAAGGATCAAAGAAGCAGTGAAATATTTACTATAAATCAAGGACATCGATGAGCTTCAGAAACAAATAATTGGAGCAATTAACACGCACGCGAGTAATGAAACGTAAACAATCCGAAGGACAGCTCAAATGTCAATTAATATTAAGCCGACTTCACAAATTGATAAAAGTTAATTATTGGATTTTAATTATAAGGTGAAGCTCGAAGATTTCAATCCCGATAGATAAAGCCAAAAAAGAAAAAAAAAGAGTAAAAATAGACAAAGAAATAAAATAAAATAAAATAAAAGCATTTACCCCCCCCCCACCTCCAACATACACACACAACGCCCACCATATCCTTATGCAGCTAGAATGAGTCTGCTAGGTTCCCAATTCCGATATGACCCTAAAAAAGGGTAAGTCGTTGTTTCCAGACTCTTCAGCTAAGGTTAAAAAATGTTTCCAACTTTTGAACCTAATTTATACTAATTACCGCTAACTGTTTTCTTATTACAGCTGTGACTTAAAAACTCGTAACTAAATTTTACCTATCTTGTCCTGCTTTTTTGTTCTGTTCTGAAATCTTTGTCAAATATGCTGTTAACCAATATTGTCTTGTTACATGTAAAACGGAAAGAAAAAAAAAAAAAAGAAAAAAGTCACCTATGTAAACGAGAACCTCCCAAATTAAAATCTTGAATAATTATCTAAACTCAAATGTAAATTAATATTAAGCCGACTTCACAAATCGATAAAAGTTAATTATTGGATTTTAATTATAAGGTGAAGCTCGAATTATTCAAACGAGATATATAATGCCAAAACATCCACCCATTAATATGGGAGGGGAGATTATCTTTAAAAGCGTCCTGAATTGATAATTAAGCACCGGACTTATACTAAGTAGATATTAATATGTCGCTCGTACCTATTCCCCCCATTTTTTTTTTTTTAATGGAGAGTAAATAATACAGTGGATGTGTTATCGGCAGCTCCAGTAACTCTCGCTTCTCCTTTTGTTTGTCCCTCAGTCCTCATGCAAATTAGTGATTTTTCTGACAAAGGGTGAAGAAAAAGCTGCTTTAGGTCGGTATACTTGGTAAACAGTAGTCTGAGATGTCGGAAATTTTTCTGTCTCTATGTCTATCCTTGTGGCCATGTCACTAGCAAAGGTGCTGGAGGTAAACGCTTTGTCTGGGCTGACGTTATCCGCCTGATAGTCGGGGACCCGAACATTGGATTAACCACTAAGGAGGCTGTCCTATCAGCAGGCGCAAAGTACTGGGACTGCTGTATTGCCATTTGGTGAATGGACTCTGGACCGTGAAGTAGTCTCTGGTGGGGCCTCTCGATGCCATACTAGTGAGTAATTGTTACGGCTTTACCTTTTCGTGTGCTACAAAAAAAAAAAAATTCCTGGCTTTTTCTCTCTTACTTTCCCTCTATGTACTGCTCTAACCAAGTATGCCGACCTATTCCACAAATCCCCAAACCTCAACATTAAACATCTCCAAAAAAAAAAAAAAAAAAAACTCGAATAAACCTAGAACCCCTCTTCCAACGCAGACCCATAATACAATGTCTCCTTCTCCAACATCAGGGGTCTACGTTCTAACCTTCCAGAGGTTGAAACCCAATTACAGGAGACGACAGCGGACATATTCTTTCGAAGCGAAACTGGAATAGGGTCGACCACTAGATGAGTTCATAATTAACGGATACTCTAACTTAACATCTAAATCTGACCCCCAAGATTGCCATGAGCATGGAATATGTGCCTACATTAAAGATGGCTTCTCATGTGGCAGGGATATCTCTAGAGAAGATCCTAATTTACCTTATATGTGCTTCCGGGTTGCACTTGCTTACACCACTGCATTTATATTTGCCCTCTATCAGCCCCACAACAGCGGAGTTACTATCTTTAATAGCATATCTGAGAAAATAGACCACATCCTGTCTGCACACCCCTCGGCTAACATCCACATCTGTGGTAACTTCAACGTCCATAACGTGGAATGGCTGACCCACTCAAATAAGACGGACGATGAGGGGAGGTTCTGTCATGATTTTGCCATTGCTTATGACCTCACTCAGATTGTTCGCGAGCCCACTCGTGTGCCCGATACTACAGGTCAATATGCAAGCCTCCTAGACCTTTTTCTCTCAACTTCCCCTGAGCTATGTTCATGTTCCGTTCTTTCTCCTCTAGGATCCTCCGATCACTCCGTCGTATCAGTTAAGATAAAAATGAAATGTAATAAGTCCCCAGACGTACCCCTCCACCGTACTGTATACCGATATTCCATGGCTGACTGGGATAGCTTCCGTACATTTATATCTGATCTACCCCTGCATTCCATGTTTAAAAATGATGTGTCCTCTATAGTAACAGACCTAACCGAATGGTTAATTGTAGGCATAGACCGATTCATACTATCTAAAAAATTCCAACAAAAACCTAACAGCCAGCCATGGTTCTCCCCAGAATGTGCTGCTGCCATCGCGCACAGAAATCACTTTTTTCATAGCTACCAACGTAATAGATGCACTGAGACTAAAGCTGCTTTCAGGAACGCCAGCAACCACTGTAAAAGAGTAATAAAAAATGCAAGAGAGCTATATGCCCAGTCTGTTAAATCCAAAGTAGCTGACCTGCTTGTTTCCCATCAGTGTTGGCAAATAAATAGGATCCCGAACAGAAGTGTGCGTTCTATTCCAACCATTATCAACGGACCAGAGGTCATCTCGTCAGCATCAGACAAGGCAAAACTATTTGCCAAGAACTTTGCAGCTAATTCTACCCTATGCGACGAAGGCCATCAACTCCCATATTTCCTCCTATAGCACAGAACACGCTAGGTAACATACAAATATCTGTGCATGAGGTCGCCAAGCTAATCAAGAACATTGATTTCAGTAAAGCTACTGGCCCTGACGGCATCCCAATTATAGTGTTAAAAAAGCTTCAACCAGAACTTGCTCCCATACTTACGAAACTGTTTAAACGTTGCCTTAAGGAGAAGTGCTTTCCAACACCCTGGAAAACCTCATCAGTATGCCCTGTATTTAAGAACTCAGGTGATAACTCATCTCCCTCTCAGTACAGACCAATAAGTCTCCTGTGTGTCATGAGTAAGTTGCTGGAATTCATATTAAATATAGAAATAGTTAACCACCTCAGCAGAAACAACCTTCTTAGTGACATGCAATATGGTTTCCGTTCTGCAAGATCTACCGCAGATGTACTAACGTTTATATCTCATAGGATTAGTGAATCTCTTGACAAAGGCTTCCTTTCCAGGGCAATTGCTCTTGACATATCAAAGACCTTCGACAAGGTATGGCATAAGGGCCTACTTCACAAGATCTCCAGCTACGGTATAACTGGAAATATTCTCTCTATCATTAAATCATTTCTCTCTGATAGGCTCATAAGAGTAGTGGTTGATGGACAAAAATCAGAGGCCTGCAGTATTAATGCTGGAGTCCCTCAAGGGTCAATCCTGAGCCTAACTCTCTTCCTGATCTACATCAATGATCTCCCTAAACACATACTTAAATCATTCGTTGACATCTATGCTGATGACACGACCATCTACAGCAACACATAAAGGCTGTAAATGACAAAGTTCTCTCTGATTCTCTCTCCTCTGATCTCGAACGAGTGGTTCAGTGGGGAAGACGTGGCTGGTTATCTTTAATGCATCTAAAACCAAACTCCTATCCTTACATCATCAACGCTCTGATCCCCATCTGGCATCAATTGAAATGGATGGCTCCCGACTAGGAGAAACCCCATGTTTTGACAAGCTTCTGGGTTTGAACTTCACTCCTAATCTGAAATAGAACACGTACATCGTCTGTTGCCAACGCCGCTGGAAAGATGGTGGGATCCTTCTACCGCTCCAGAAGATATCTCACTACTGAGGCAATTCTCTATCTATATAAAAGCCAAGTACGTCCAAGGATGGAGTACTGCTGCCATATCTGGACAGGAGCTGCTAAAAACAGCCTATCCTGCCTTGACAGAGTACAAAATAGACTTCGTGGCTTAGTGGGGGATGCCCTTTTCTCTTCCCTGCAACCTCTCTCCCACAGAAGAGACATTGCAAGCCTATCTTTGTTTTATCTTTATTTCCATGGCAGATGCTCGTCTGAACTCCAATCTCTGGTCCCCCCTCGCTAATCTTTTACAAAAAACACCCGTCTAGCTGAATCCACTGTCAAAAACTTTCCCCACTCTTTATCTATGCTTAAATCAAAACGTAGATTCCATGAACAAAGCTTCTTTCTTAGAAGTGTACGCCTGTGGAACTCTGTTCCGTCTGCCTGCTTCCCTCCTGGCTACAACTTGGATGTCTTCAAGTCCAACGTAAACAAATTCTTGATGAACCGCCCCCTTAAGTAGACACTTTAAATATCCACACTAACGTACTGTACTTACAATAACCCTTATCCCTGAGTGGCTTCCAGGCCTTGATAAGTGGTGACCACCTTGTAATATATATATATATATATATATATATATATATATATATATATATATATATATATATATATAAAGGAGACGAAAGAAAGAACACATTTCAAATGACATTCAGTGAGTTTTTCAACCAAAACTTTCATTTCTCTAAAATCTCTCTCTTACCCTAGAACCTGTATCTAATTGAGCAGACGATTGCTTGTCTTTAATGTGAACATTGACTGTTGATGGTATATTTTCTATCGGTAGAATTTGAATCATTAAATCATTTCATTTAATTAGACATTTAATTTTCTCTTCTTGAATTGAATTTTATTTATTTTTTTATATAAATAAAGTTTGTTAATTTTTCGACGATATTTTTCCTCGTTATTTCTCATGTGATTTCGTTGTCCAGTACATTTCATTTTATTGTTGTCTTCGAGACGGTTGTCCCATTCCCATAACAACGCATTATCAAGGAACCTGGGAAACTTCATTTTTTTTAATATATATTTCGTTACGTCACCCATTTCTACCGTAGGGCTGGCATACGTCGTAACAAATGTAATATTTGGATATATATGTAAATATGTGTATGTATTGGGAGATGAATGATGACAGAAGAAGAAGAAGAAGAAGAAGAAGGAGGAGGAGGAGGAGGAGGAGGAGGAGGAGGATTATGCTCACAAGAATGACATATTTGTGAATGAGCATGTTCATGAAATGGTGTAGGGTTAAATATTCCGGTTAATTGCTAAAATTGGAGATGACCAGTCTAAATTCTAAACAACAGATATAAATACAAATCTTGGTATTAAAAGATGAAAGAAAACAAAAAAACATGTCAATTAGTACAAAAATGTTAATAAAATCGATTTTTCTTAATGTAACATGCAAATGACGTCACGTCTTAATCGTATATTTTGCAAAAATTATGCTATATATAGGAAGGAATGAAACATTAAAGTAATGGACATTTTGTATATATTAATCAAATTGTGAACAAACAAACAAACAAATGAACAAACAAACAAAAAGACAGGAATACAAATTTATATATATATATATATATATATATATGTATATATATATATTTATATATATATAAACAGTAAATGTATATAGGTTTGCGTGTCTGTATGTAGATATTTAACCGATGATAACTTAAACTATTGGTCATATAACAATAAAATTAACAGGAAATGTTAATCATACATCAAGGATGCTTTATAATGAGTAAAATCTTTGTTTGGGTGAATGAATAATGCGTACAGAAATATGTCAACAAGTTGAAATGCAAAATGTTTATTTCAACTTGCCGACGTATTTCTAATATTTTGTGCATGCGCAAATTCATTCATAGCTTGATGTCGTTTAATTTTTAAATCTGTCTTATCTATTTGTCGATAGCTCAAACGGTAGAGAATGCGACTGAAGTGGTAAATGTTTTCGTTTCGATTCTAGCTGATGACACACGTCATTTTTTTAAAACTTTTTAAATCAATACTATGTCTCTCTCTCATATATATATATATATATATATATATATATATATATATATATATATATATATATAAAATATTCAAAAGAAAACTGGCTCTGTTATAATGAATACGAAATCTGCATGAATTAAGATATATTTAACTGTATCTTACGACCAGGCAAAGTCGGGCGACCCCCGTTTGGTTTGTAAAAAAAAAAAAAAAAAAAAAACACAAAAAAAAAAAAAACAACGTCGAAACCCGAGGATAACGTTAAGAAGGATTGCCTATAGTTCGAATGCGGTATTGTTGTCACTGGAACTATTTTAAAAGAATAGACCATAGGGGTGACGCAACCCCCCCCCACCAAGTTGGCCTTGTGCCACATTTGATGCGTAATATTTTCGGTATTCTTTGTAAATTTTTTTCGTAAAACTTTTCTCAGAATTATTCGCAGATAAATATAATCTGTTTGGAGCGAGATGGTGCACTCCAGGATTGATCAGATGACTGCATGTAGGCCATAATTGTGGCAACAAGACAGCGCATTTCCATACCAGATTGATGAGATATGCCTGGCTGTAAAAGAACTTTCTCAACCATGTGATATTGTTGACATTTCCGCCTCCCCAAATGCGCGGAAGATAAAAAAAGGTGGGGGGGAAGAGAAAAAAGTATAATAAGTATAATAAAAAGTAAAGAAAATAAGTTTATGAGAGAAATTACTACCCATCATCGCGGTGTTGTCCCACCAACTACCTGATATCCATTAACACTTATCCTCGAGTTGACTTCGGGCCTTGATAAGTGGTTTCTCCCTTGTAAAAAAAGGAAAAAAATCAAGAAAAGAGAAAGAGATAGTGTAATGTGCTTGAAGACTATTTCACTTGGGAATATTAGATTGCAGTGCATTCTCGAAGCGATTCCTGATCACTTAATGATCTGTCGAGGATTACCTTATTTAAGATTCCTTCCATTGGAGTTTATTTTCAGACCGATTTCTATTGGATTACTGTCGCACCACTTGGATTTTTATTGGGGAGTTACATTAAAACAGGTTGGTGAAAAGACAATGGATATGAAGTTGTTTAACAAGGAACACAAAAGGAAGCTGAGGTGGGATTGTTGTTCAAGGTGTGGCGATAATTTGGACAAAGAAGGTCAATATAGTTTAGAGTCACTTTACGGTAATCCTTGATTTTATGAGTTTTGCGATAGTTAATGAAAGTTAGGAACATTTGATGGCATTCTTGGACTCAGCAGTTGACGAAAGTTACGAGTTGAGGTCAGTTTTCTAATTAGACGCAATAGAACACACACAGATCGTGTCCTGAATCGGACCGAGAAATCTTAAGGGAATCAAGATGAGTTGAAATCAACCGATGAACACGGGTTTGACAGAACGTAGATATGGACCTTAGCATGTAGAGCATCGATGATGTCATACACACACAAAGTGTACAATTGATATTTGTAGAATGCGTTGGAGTTTTTGTTTTGTTTTATTTTATTTTTATACTTGTTAATTCGTGCCCTCACCCTCGGCAGTTGCGAATGTGAGAGACGGCGACATGGCCAGAAGAGAAGATGAAAGAGCAGAAGACCATGGAAACAACGTTGGAGTCGGCGATTGTCGAGTTGGTGCAACATAGTGCATATGAGCACGTGGGAAAATATCAGCAGCATTAAAGAATAGCTGGCGTGTGAAGAGATTAGTAGAAACAGTAGCCGAAAAACGCGCATATGCAAATTAGGAAGTGTGTATGAGGAGAAAAAGGGGAAACACGGAGAAATAAGGAACCACGTGGTCGCGAGAAAAAAATGGATGTATAAAGTCGAGGACAAGAATGGGCTGGCTGTGGCTAGAATGCGGTCAGAGGAAGGAGAAAAAAATTGACGTCGAAGAAAATGGACGTGTAAAGTCGAGGACGAAATGGGCCGACTGTGGAAGAGGAAAGAGAAACACGAGCTAGGCTAGATGGACATATGACAGCGAGAGACTTTTTAAGTAATGGTGTAGATGGAAGAATAATGGTAATAAAAACGTTTGTTGTTGACCTGGATTTTTATTCATTTTTTTGTTTGTTTGTAACGGCATCGTTACATTGGCAGCACACGAGGACTTACCGACCATACTTTACTTGAGACCTGGCCTCCTAGGGCGTCGTACTGCATCTCCTTCGACTTATTTGTGTAGTGCGCAGTGGATCAAAACACCAACTGTTCCACCTACAATACGAAGGAAGAGCTAAAAACTAGGATCACTTGAGCCTTTCTGGTTCTAACACGGAAAGCAGTGACGAAGGTTTGTAGCTGCTTCTGATGCTGCCTGGAGATTGTCATGGAGACCAAACGTGGGTGCATCGGATGAAATTAACAGGGCAATAATGAAGATATGGAACCTTAAATATTTCATTTGTTTAAGTTACTCTTTTTTTTTTTCACCAAAAACGTTCATGGACACTTCAAACTCTCATTACTTGATATTTAAACGGAGCTTTGTATCAATTGTCTTTGTCATCTATTTGTATATTGTGTACGACATAATCACGTTAACACACCGGTTCTCGTCAGATCACCGAAGTTAAGCAACGTTGAGCCTGGCTAGTACCAGATGGGTGACCATTTGGGGATTTTAGGTGCTGTGTGTGCTTTCCGCTTATCTCGACATTGTTTCCAGTCGTCCTGAACCTCCACTTGCCACTGGTATTCAACAATGTCGACTCAGGAGAGGTATGGTTGGAGATTGCGCAACTCTTGTCACAAAAATTTCACGCGCAGGCAACCTTACAGTGGATATCCATAGTCTGTCAAGACTGAAGGAAGCCTTCTATTAATATCATTTGCCCTGTGGTAGATTACAAATTCCACGATAAAGGAAGTGGAAAGGACAAAGCTCCCCCCCCCCCGCCGATACTCTAATATATAAAAAGCTATATGTATGTCTGTCTGTCTCCATATTTTCAAATTCTACCTCCTCTGGAATTAAAAGTTGCAGGGCGGCGCTAGGGGCTTCAAATGATTGGACTTTTTACAGACCGTTCTTTTATTTGTCTTTAGTCGGTTAAAATAGTTTTTAAGGATCAGAAATGGGTCAAAATTATAAAATCGTTATATATTTTGTCTATTCATCTTAGTTTATTTTAAATTTTTATTTTTAGCCAGTTCATATGCGCATCATTTATGTCCAGTGGTCACGTCATCAGCTTTGAATGCTACAGTTTTGTTTTCAGTTTCGATTCTAGCTGATGGTACCCAAGTGTT
>NC_136517.1:43018949-43053949 GCF_053919585.1 Euprymna scolopes
TCAACTCCTTTCTCTCTATTCGTTAATGGGAAGAAATCCGAAGCTTGCAGGTATCAAGCCTAGGCTCAACTCTCTTCCTGATCTTCACCAACGATCTCCAGAGTTATATTCTACGATCATTTTCTGACATCCATGCAGGCGATACTACCATCTATAGTAACACTTCAAAGAGCGACAAAGACCAGAATCTTTCACATTCTCTCACCTCTGATCCAGGGCGTGTGGCACAACGGGGTAAAAAAATGGTTAGTTATCTTTAATGCATACAAACCCAAACTTCTATCTTCTCACTACCAATGCTCGTACCCCCACTTGGCCCCGGTTAAAATTAACTCTGCTCGCTTTGAAAGAAACTCCTGTGACCAAGCGTCACCGCTGACCTGAAATGAAATGCCTACATCAGATCCATTGCCAGAACCACTAGAAAGATGATGGGATCGTGTTACGCTCTAGAAAGTATCCCCACCTCCGATGCAATCCTCAACCTGTACAGGTCCTGGATATGACCTTAAACTATATCCGAGGGTAAGGCTCCAGCTTGCGGGCTTTGGGGAGTGTGGAGCCACCCCTTAATTGCCATTGCTCCCAGGTCCAATCTGACCCAGAGTAGTAGTACCTGTTAGGGTCGCAACTATGGGTTAAATAGAAATCGACTTGAAAAAAAAAAAAAAAAATAACAAATATATTCTATTAAAAAATTTTTCTTCAAAATTACTGGATTCGGCATTAAATAACATGAAAAGGGTTGATATGCCGTAAAACAAAAAAACAACCAACTAACCAACTCAACTTGTACAAGAGTCGAACACGCCCTAAGATATACTGTTGCCACATCTGGGGTGGCGCCGCTAAGAGTACCCGTTCCTAACTTGACGATACAAAAACCCTTTCGAAATGTAGTGAACGATTATCTTATCACCTCCTTACTCTCTCTTTTTCACAGAAGGGATGTTATTTTATCGTTACTTTTATGGTAGGTGTTCGACTGAGCTCCAATCTACGGCTCATCCTTGTTAAACGTTCGCAACAAATATTCCTCTAGCTACAACGACCGTCAACAACTTCCCTCACTTTCTATCTGTGCCTAAAACTAAACAAAAATTCCATGAATAGAGTTTCTTTCCTAGAACTGTCCATCTGTGGAACTCAGTACCGTGGGACTACTTCCCGGCTGAGTATAGCATCGTTATTTTCAAATCTAATATGAATGAGTTCCTGTTGAGCCGTCCTCTTAAGTTATATAGCCCTATTCAAGTCCCACCATTACTGATAATATTGTCTCACCTCCCAAGTAAAAAAATAAATAAAAATAAGCAGTGACCTCCCAAGTAAAAATGAATAAATAAATAAAATAAAACAAACAAACAAACAAACAAAAACCGTACACATACACACAGACACGCTCATCATCTTGTTTTAATTTTGGGATCAATGAAGTAATGTCGAAACTTGAATCGTACTACTTTCTGCGACGAATTTTGAAACTGCGCAAAACAAATGTAAGATATCTCTTCACGTGAATTGATCTGCGTTTTAAGAACCAATTGGGGTGCGTCATTATTCACATGTGGACGAGGATGGCGGTTGTGTAGATGTTTGGATTTTTTAGAGCATAGACTGCCGCTTATTTCCCACAAATCGAACAAAATCGATAAAACTAAATCTATAAATCCGAATTAATCCGAACATATAATACACGACACTATCTATCGCACCACGCACCATCGAGGTTAAAACGAACGTTTCTACATCCGTGTGTCTGCACACACACACACACACACACACACACACACACACACACACACACACACACACACTATATATAAAAGCGACAGAAAAAAAAGCCTCTTTAACAACAAAATTGCCCCTAATGACAGTTAATGATCGAAAGCGCTAGAAGAAAAGGCTGGCAAAAAAAACAAAAAACACTTAGCAACCTAATACACAACTTACCGATTGAAATGAGAAAAAAAAAAAATAGTCGGCAGATTGAGAAAATCAACAGAAAAATAAAGAAGAAAGAAAACTGTCGTATTTAATCAAATGTGCCTTGATAACGAGTTGCTGGCAAAAAGCACACACACACACACACACACACACACACACACACACACACACACACACACACACACACACACATATATTGTAACCCTGTCGCTTGAGTGGAGCCCCAGAGCCCCCTTGGTGTAGCTAGCCCGGAGATATGCAGCTCCCAGAACAAGCTAATTGCCATAATACCTAGAATGTTTAGCGACCGCTAGAACTTTCTTTTTTTTATTCTTTTTTACTTGTAACGTTACACAGCTGACTATCCGTTTGAGATCACGGTTCCGGCCCTCGTTGGAGTGGCGAACCATCGGCAAGACGGTTATACATAAACAGGTTAAGAGTATTCGAAAATAGAACTAATGAATTTAACGAGGTTATTGACAGAGCAACATATACTTTTATTTATATTCAAATAAATATTTTATATGATCGCGACATTGGACATGGCAATGTTTCGGACAGATGGTTAGAGTAAGCAAAGTCCCCTTCCGGCGATTAGAAAAAGTACATTTCTCTAAAAACAAGGCCGATAACCATTAGTCGCGTGCTCTCGTGTAATGAATGAATGCGTGAATGTATGATTAACATGAAATTCTTAAAGATAAACTAAAATGACCGAAAAATGGGCTGAAATGACTTAAATAAAAAAAAAAGTAAATGACTTAGAATGACTTTAATGAACTTAAGGATGAATTGAATGACCTTAAGAATAACTTGAATGCTTAAAAAATAACTGGAATCCTTCAAAAACAACTAGAATGATCTGGAGAATGACTTGAATGGCTTTGAGACTGATTGTTTGTAAAGTGGGTGATCATTTTACATTAAATCAATACAGAAAAGTGGTCACTCACTTTATATCACAATAAGTACATCATATAGTAAGAACAGATACTACACTTTGATCTTATTTATCTATTTTATTGTTGTCAAAAATGAAATTATGATAAAAAATCACAAAAACAAAAATAACAAACAACAAAATTAGGCACAAGACCCTATAAGAAACTGGGGAGGGGAGGGTTCAGGGTCTTTGTGACTATTTGACAATTGATAAAAATTGACTTTGGAGTCTCACTCTTGACCGGCAACATTTACCACAATACCTCATTCACTCTGTGGATGCTAATCTAACTAATATATCCCCAGCGTTAAGAATAAAAAAACCTATATACAATTGGTAAAAGACTTGTCTGTATGTCTGTGTATGCATTTTTTTTTTTAACAAATTTAGTGTGTATATGTGCATTTGTGTGATGGTAAAAGGTTCGATTTCATTGGAAAAATAAAATGTTCTTGAATCAATGTGTATAAAAAAGTTCGTGGAGTGGGCAAAAACCTAATGCAAAAAAGTTCTTTCAAAAATAAAATATAAAGCCTACTGGGTTGTTAGTATTGCCCCCCCCCCCCTGTGCTACTTTAGTTGACTAGACCTCACCACTGTTTTCCGGGGAGCCGAAAACAAGCAGGGAGATCCCTATTGGGGGTTGGGGAGAAGCCTTAATGGGAGTGGGGAAAAATAAAGCAACGGGTGGAGGGGGTTGGGAGGTGATCTCTGAGTAAGGGAGTGACCGGGGGGTGTTCAAAAGACAAACAAATGGTGTGGTAGGGGGAGGGCAGACTCAGAGGTTCTCTAGCACCCGAAAAATAAAACCGGGAACAGGATCTCATTTGTACCACCAGTCAAGAGTCTTCTTAATTGGATTTAGCTAAAAATCTAGGCGTGCCATGCTCAAGGAGGGAACACGTATTCAAACTTGGCTCCTCATCTTAGCCAAAAGGCCAAGAAAAGGTTATTGATTTGCTCCCCCCATCGAGCAAATTAGGCACAAGGAATGAAGGAGAAATGGGGACCAGCTCCCCGGGGAGTAGGGGAGCTGGATAGTGACACTTGAGATGAAGGGTTGCCCCTACATTGACCAACGTCTTATATGTGGGGTTGGTATTTATTTGCTCCCCCACCGAGCAAATTAGGCACAAGGCCGATTTTTAATGTGAGGAGTGAAGGGGAAATGGGGACCAACTCCTCGGGAAGTAGGGGAGCTGGATAGTGACAATTGGTATGAAGGGTTGCCCTTACATGGACCAAGGTCTTATATGTGGAGCTGCCCCCACATATGGTCTTTGCTTGCAGTATCTGCCGGATACTACACTTTGATCTTGGCCAAGAGGTAAAGAAAAACTTAAAAAGCTAAGAACAATATCTATTAACAATAGACCTTTGATCTTAACCAAAAATGCCAAGCACAACAGTGTTACGGACAGACCGAGAGACCGACCGACCGACCGACCGACCGACAGACCGACGGACCGACGAAGTGACTTACAGAGTCGCTTGAACATGACTAAGAATCAGCCTTTAAATAAAAGTTAATGGAACAGTCCAATTTACTTAAATTATTATAACTAAAAATTTAAAAAGGGAAGGTCATGTGATTGGAGATGTCAGAAAACTAAAAAAAAAAAAAAAAAAAAATGAAGAAAAAGAAACGTATATATTATTGTGGGTGGAGGAAGAACGCAGAGGATAGAGACAGGAAGAGAGACATTAGAGAGAGAGAGAGAGAGAGAGAGAGAGAGTGAGAGAAAGAGAGAGGAGGGGGAGAGACGAGGAAAGAAAAGTTGCTGTTGTAAATAAACAAACACGTTCGGGGGGAAAACGAATGAGAAAAAAATGGTAAGAAAACATTTTTTTAATAACATGCAAATTAATCCGACATACGCTACCCTTTTTATGTTTTTTAAAAGAGGTGGTACTTGACCAGCACTGCTGGGAAGCTATGATATTATATACAGTTTTGTTTTTAAATCGCCGATACTATTTTCATGGTAAACAACTGATGATCCTTAAAATAGTATTATGACTATCGCAAATTCTTGGAAGTTGACTAATACAGTGATTTAAAGATATTAATTAATTACAAGCATATAGTGTCTATTAAATGTTGAAAAAGTATATATATATCTATAATATAAAGCTGAACGTCTGTGTGTGTGTGTGTGTGTGTGTGTGTGTGTGTGTGTGTGTGTGTGTCTGGTCACGAATAGGCTCCTATATCGTTGACTATTATAGAAAACTGATCACATATAATGATAGAAGATGTATCGAGACACAGGAATGTGTATGTTTGATCTGGCATAATGATGAGCCATTAAAATTGTGGGATCTGCGTATGCGCCTGGTCCACAAATTATGGAAATAAAAAAATAAAAAAATAAAAAAAACGTTTACAAGTGTTTTTGATATAGATGTACATAATAATACTTTGATAAGTATGTTTTAACTTAAATAGGGATGGTAAAATGCTGGAGAAAAGAAGAGGGAATTTCATCTTGTAGCTATGATGATGATTCGATGAAAAATCGAAAACGTCCGTGATGCATATGAAACATATATTACTTATTTAGTTTTAACACAAGAAAAATGAGAAAAATCGAAAAATAAAAAGAGATAGATAAACAGACGATGTCTCTTATTTTAAACAACGTTTGCTTATATATATATATATTATATATATATATATATAATATATATATATTTATATATATATTTATATATATATATTTATAGTAATTTATAAAATATATATGGCGATTTAAATACTTAAAGTTTACGCATAAATCTATACTTTCGTATATTAATTTATGTGAATATATATATATATATATATATATATATATATATATATATATATATATATATATATACACACTAGCAATTAAGCCCGGCTTGGCTCAGGCTCTACCTACGGTTCATAACTTTATGTGCATATGTATATATCTATTAAAAAGTTTGACTCGTATCCAGGTAACCTACATCTAAAATTTCAAGTATTTTCGTGGAGTCTGCAAAGGTCAATCCTTTCAACTTTGACCTCTTGGCAGCCCAATTTTCCCCCAAAAACTGATTAAAAAGCTTGCCGAATGTCTGAATACCCTTTATGTAAAATTTCAGATGATTATACCCTAAATTGGCTGAATAGTTTGCTAAACATCCCAAAGGTAAAATTTTTAACTTTGATCCAGTAGCAACCAAATTTTTGGCCAAAAACCGATTAAAAAGCTTACCCTCTGTTTGAATACATTTTATTAAAATTTCAAAAGTTTAGACAAAACATTAGCTGAGTAATTTGGCAGAGACCTCGGAGATCAATTTTTTTTTTTAACTTTCACCTTAATTAAAAAGTTAGATCTATGTCCAAGTAACCTAGATCTAAAATTTCAAGTATTCAGATAAAAAATTGACGGAGGAGTGTGGTAGAGTTTTTAAAGATCAAATCATTGAACTTTGACCTCTTGACACCAAATTTCTGGCCGTAAACCGATTAAGAAGATTTTCCCAAATCTCAATACCGCTTATGTCAAATGTCGAGTCTGTACACTGAAAATTGACAGAGTAGTTCGGTAAGGAAATGCACACACACACACACAGACACACACACAGACAGAAAATTGTACTTTTCTAGATATATAAAGTTGAAAATTTAGAAGGCCAGTACAATGTAGAATAAAAAAATAAATAAACATTTATTTCAAATAAAATACGTATATTTTACGACGCAATATTTTGTAAAATAAACAGATATTTCTTTAAAAGAAAATACGCATCAAGTGCGCGTGAAAGCCAAATCATAACGTAATATTAGGAAAATTAACATATATTCTACTTGTTTGAAATTTATAACATAAATATATTTCAGAGCTACACTCCATCCTCAGTATGTTGTTTCCTTTCTTTTCTTCTTTCTTGCCATGTTGTAAAATTGGAGAAAGAATAATCTGTTTGTAAAGAGCCATGCGTCGTATCTCAGCAGTTGTATTTTGAAATGTTGGAACAGTGCGTAGGCAACGCGAGAATAACGTAATAGGTGTAAAGTACATAAAGAAACGTTGCTTTAACTTGAATAAAATAAAATACGCATAAAATAGGCCTGAAAGCCAAATCAAAACGTAATATTAGGAAAATAAACAAATATTTTACTTGTTTCAAACATATTTCTTTATTTAAAATTAATATTTCGACGTAATAGGCTATATATATATATATATATATATATATATATATATATACTAGCATGGTGCCCGGCGTTGCCCGTGTGTTTGGAGATGTATGCTGAGCAAAAAAAAAAAAATGCACACACAGAAAACGGTCATTTTTTTAAAAACTTTGACCCCTATTATGACCCCTTAACATTTATTGTTTTTTGCTCAAATCAAGTTATTAAGTTAGATCCATGTCCAAGGTACCTATATCTAAAATTTCAAGTGTTTAGACCCCAAATTGTCGGAGGAGTTTGGTAAAGTTCTCAAAGGTCAAATCGTTGAACTTTGACCCCTTAATGGGCAAATTTCTGGCCGAAAACAGATCACATCGATTTTCCAAAATCTCAGTACCCTGTATGTCAAATTTCGAGTTTGTAGACTTAAAATTAAGTTATTTCGTAGGGAAATGTACACAGACAGACACACACACACAGACACTTTCACTTTTATAGATATACAGATAGACTAATAGATTAAACAAAAATATATACGTACACATAAATATATATGGAAACAACTTTAAGTTCATTGTAAGTTTTTTACGCAAATATTATGCGAGTATAAATCAAGTAGAATATCTGCATTAATATAATTACACTAAAGATGACCATCCCATAAGAATACACTAAAGATGACCATCCCATAAGAATACACTAAAGATGACCATCCCATAAGAATACACTAAAGATGACCATCCCGTAAGAATACACTAAAGATGACCATCCCATAAGAATACACTAAAGATGACCATCCCATAAGAATACACTAAAGATAACCATCCCATAAGAATACACTAAAGATGACCATCCCATAAGAATACACTAAAGATGACCATCCCATAAGAATACACTAAAGATGACCATCCCATAAGAATACACTAAAGATGACCATCCCATAAGAATACACTAAAGATGACCATCCCGTAAGAATACACTAAAGATGACCATCCCATAAGAATACACTAAAGATGACCATCCCATAAGAATACACTAAAGATAACCATCCCATAAGAATACACTAAAGATGACCATCCCATAAGAATACACTAAAGATGACCATCCCATAAGAATACACTAAAGATGACCATCCCATAAGAATACACTAAAGATGACCATCCCATAAGAATACACTAAAGATGACCATTCCGTAAGAATACACTAAAGATGACCATCCCATAAGAATACACTAAAGATGACCATCCCATAAGAATACACTAAAGATGACCATCCCATAAGAATACACTAAAGATGACCATCCCATAAGAATACACTAAAGATGACCATCCCATAAGAATACACTAAAGATGACCATCCCATAAGAATACACTAAAGATGACCATCCCATAAGAATACACTAAAGATAACCATCCCGTAAGAATACACTAAAGATGACCATCCCATAAGAATACACTAAAGATGACCATCCCATAAGAATACACTAAAGATAACCATCCCGTAAGAATACACTAAAGATGACCATCCCATAAGAATACACTAAAGATGACCATCCCGTAAGAATACACTAAAGATGACCATCCCATAAGAATACACTAAAGATGACCATCCCGTAAGAATACACTAAAGATGACCATCCCATAAGAATACACTAAAGATGACCATCCCGTAAGAATACACTAAAGATGACCATCCCATAAGAATACACTAAAGATAACCATCCCATAAGAATACACTAAAGATGACCATCCCATAAGAATACACTAAAGATAACCATCCCATAAGAATACACTAAAGATGACCATCCCATAAGAATACACTAAAGATAACCATCCCATAAGAATACACTAAAGATGACCATCCCATAAGAATACACTAAAGATAACCATCCCGTAAGAATACACTAAAGATGACCATCCCATAAGAATACACTAAAGATGACCATCCCGTAAGAATACACTAAAGATAACCATCCCGTAAGAATACACTAAAGATGACCATCCCATAAGAATACACTAAAGATGACCATCCCGTAAGAATACACTAAAGATGACCATCCCATAAGAATACACTAAAGATGACCATCCCGTAAGAATACACTAAAGATGACCATCCCATAAGAATACACTAAAGATGACCATCCCATAAGAATACACTAAAGATGACCATCCCGTAAGAATACACTAAAGATGACCATCCCATAAGAATACACTAAAGATGACCATCCCATAAGAATACACTAAAGATGACCATCCCATAAGAATACACTAAAGATAACCATCCCATAAGAATACACTAAAGATGACCATCCCATAAGAATACACTAAAGATAACCATCCCATAAGAATACACTAAAGATAACCATCCCATAAGAATACACTAAAGATGACCATCCCATAAGAATACACTAAAGATAACCATCCCGTAAGAATACACTAAAGATGACCATCCCATAAGAATACACTAAAGATGACCATCCCATAAGAATACACTAAAGATGACCATCCCATAAGAATACACTAAAGATAACCATCCCATAAGAATACACTAAAGATGACCATCCCGTAAGAATACACTAAAGATGACCATCCCATAAGAATACACTAAAGATAACCATCCCATAAGAATACACTAAAGATGACCATCCCGTAAGAATACACTAAAGATGACCATCCCATAAGAATACACTAAAGATAACCATCCCATAAGAATACACTAAAGATGACCATCCCATAAGAATACACTAAAGATAACCATCCCATAAGAATACACTAAAGATGACCATCCCGTAAGAATACACTAAAGATGACCATCCCATAAGAATACACTAAAGATAACCATCCCATAAGAATACACTAAAGATGACCATCCCATAAGAATACACTAAAGATGACCATCCCGTAAGAATACACTAAAGATGACCATCCCATAAGAATACACTAAAGATGACCATCCCATAAGAATACACTAAAGATGACCATCCCATAAGAATACACTAAAGATGACCATCCCATAAGAATACACTAAAGATGACCATCCCGTAAGAATACACTAAAGATGACCATCCCATAAGAATACACTAAAGATGACCATCCCGTAAGAATACACTAAAGATGACCATCCCATAAGAATACACTAAAGATGACCATCCCGTAAGAATACACTAAAGATGACCATCCAATAAGAATACACTAAAGATGACCATCCCATAAGAATACACTAAAGATGACCATCCCGTCATGTGTATAAGAATACATCCCGTCATGTGTATAAGAATACACTAAAGATGACCATCCCATAAGAATACACTAAAGATGACCATCCCGTCATGTGTATAAGAATACATCCCGTCATGTGTATAAGAATACACTAAAGATGACCATCCCATAAGAATACACTAAAGATGACCATCCCATAAGAATACACTAAAGATGACCATCCCGTAAGAATACACTAAAGATGACCATCCCATAAGAATACACTAAAGATGACCATCCCATAAGAATACACTAAAGATGACCATCCCATAAGAATACACTAAAGATGACCATCCCATAAGAATACACTAAAGATGACCATCCCGTAAGAATACACTAAAGATGACCATCCCATAAGAATACACTAAAGATGACCATCCCATAAGAATACACTAAAGATGACCATCCCATAAGAATACACTAAAGATGACCATCCCATAAGAATACACTAAAGATGACCATCCCATAAGAATACACTAAAGATGACCATCCCATAAAAATACACTAAAGATGACCATCCCATAAGAATACACTAAAGATGACCATCCCATAAGAATACACTAAAGATGACCATCCCGTAAGAATACACTAAAGATGACCATCCCATAAGAATACACTAAAGATAACCATCCCATAAGAATACACTAAAGATGACCATCCCATAAGAATACACTAAAGATGACCATCCCATAAGAATACACTAAAGATGACCATCCCATAAGAATACACTAAAGATGACCATCCCGTAAGAATACACTAAAGATAACCATCCCATAAGAATACACTAAAGATGACCATCCCATAAGAATACACTAAAGATGACCATCCCGTAAGAATACACTAAAGATGACCATCCCATAAGAATACACTAAAGATGACCATCCCATAAGAATACACTAAAGATGACCATCCCATAAGAATACACTAAAGATGACCATCCCGTAAGAATACACTAAAGATGACCATCCCATAAGAATACACTAAAGATGACCATCCCGTAAGAATACACTAAAGATGACCATCCCGTAAGAATACACTAAAGATGACCATCCCGTAAGAATACACTAAAGATGACCATCCCATAAGAATACACTAAAGATGACCATCCCGTAAGAATACACTAAAGATGACCATCCCATAAGAATACACTAAAGATGACCATCCCGTAAGAATACACTAAAGATGACCATCCCATAAGAATACACTAAAGATGACCATCCCGTAAGAATACACTAAAGATGACCATCCCATAAGAATACACTAAAGATGACCATCCCATAAGAATACACTAAAGATGACCATCCCATAAGAATACACTAAAGATGACCATCCCATAAGAATACACTAAAGATGACCATCCCATAAGAATACACTAAAGATGACCATCCCGTAAGAATACACTAAAGATGACCATCCCGTAAGAATACACTAAAGATGACCATCCCATAAGAATACACTAAAGATGACCATCCCATAAGAATACACTAAAGATGACCATCCCATAAGAATACACTAAAGATGACCATCCCATAAGAATACACTAAAGATGACCATCCCGTAAGAATACACTAAAGATGACCATCCCGTAAGAATACACTAAAGATGACCATCCCATAAGAATACACTAAAGATGACCATCCCATAAGAATACACTAAAGATAACCATCCCATAAGAATACACTAAAGATAACCATCCCATAAGAATACACTAAAGATGACCATCCCATAAGAATACACTAAAGATGACCATCCCATAAGAATACACTAAAGATAACCATCCCATAAGAATACACTAAAGATGACCATCCCATAAGAATACACTAAAGATGACCATCCCATAAGAATACACTAAAGATGACCATCCCATAAGAATACACTAAAGATGACCATCCCATAAGAATACACTAAAGATAACCATCCCATAAGAATACACTAAAGATGACCATCCCGTAAGAATACACTAAAGATGACCATCCCATAAGAATACACTAAAGATGACCATCCCATAAGAATACACTAAAGATAACCATCCCATAAGAATACACTAAAGATGACCATCCCATAAGAATACACTAAAGATTACCCATCCCATAAGAATACACTAAAGATGACCATCCCGTAAGAATACACTAAAGATGACCATCCCATAAGAAAACACTAAAGATGACCATCCCATAAGAATACACTAAAGATGACCATCCCATAAGAATACACTAAAGATGACCATCCCATAAGAATACACTAAAGATGACCATCCCATAAGAATACACTAAAGATGACCATCCCATAAGAATACACTAAAGATGACCATCCCATAAGAATACACTAAAGATGACCATCCCATAAGAATACACTAAAGATGACCATCCCATAAGAATACACTAAAGATGACCATCCCATAAGAATACACTAAAGATGACCATCCCATAAGAATACACTAAAGATGACCATCCCATAAGAATACACTAAAGATGACCATCCCATAAGAATACACTAAAGATGACCATCCCATAAGAATACACTAAAGATGACCATCCCATAAGAATACACTAAAGATGACCATCCCGTAAGAATACACTAAAGATGACCATCCCATAAGAATACACTAAAGATGACCATCCCATAAGAATACACTAAAGATGACCATCCCATAAGAATACACTAAAGATGACCATCCCGTAAGAATACACTAAAGATGACCATCCCATAAGAATACACTAAAGATGACCATCCCATAAGAAAACCGAAAAAAAATAATAATAGGGAATTAATTAAAATGAATGTTTAAAAGAATATGCAAATTAGCTAGATCGTTTGCTAGTGAATGCAAGTCCACAACCAAGATATAAGAAAATTGTATTTTCTTTTTAAATAAATAGAAAAGAGGAGTTTTTAATATTAATATCGATACACACAAAAGAAAACCGAATTTATAGGAGTAAAGAAGATATATATATATATATATATATATATATATATATATATTCGCCATAGTGGGAAATGGAAGAATATAGTAGTAGAGACTCCGCGTGTTGTTCTTCAACGGTAATATTTCTAATGTTTGTAAGATTAAGCTTGGTGCGCGTGGTATGAAAGTCAAGATTGTGTTTGCCGTGATATAACCGTTGTTTAAATTTTAAAATGAACATTTATTTGTTTAAAATAAAATTTTCAACAATATAACGCTTTCCTCGGAAGTAGAACCATTGTGTGTGTGTGTGTTGTATGTTTTCTTTATCTCCATCCTTCTTTGTGGTATGTTTTCACCAGAAAAGTAAAGTTCGAACGTTTTCTTCAACGGTGAAATTTTATAAAGTTCTAATCAGGAGCAGATAACCTAGGTGCGGGAAATTAATTAGTGGCTGTTTTTCCTATGTGCAAGCGTAGTTTAAATATTTACATTTTAAAAACTTCATATTTAAACAAAGTTCTCATATAGGAGAAGAATTCTCTAATACACGCACGCACGAACACATATGTAATTATTAATCTTATTATATATATATATATATATATATATATATATATATATATATATATATAGTGATTTAAAGGTTATGAGGGTTTTTTGAAGCATCAAGAACGATGTTATTTTTTGTATTTAATATTTTTATTGTTATTTTTTATATTTCACGCAGACCTCCGCTCTTGGTCACAAAAAAGTATCGAAATGAAAAAGAAAAAGGAAACCGTTGAAAGAACTGGAAATGTGTAGTGTGGACATTGTTCATTCCTAACAATCATGTTCGAAAAAGTTCACATGAATTATTTTAGCCGTTTGTGGAGAAAGATTGTATTTCTTAATATTTTGTTTTGAATGTTGCAACGTAAAAGCGTTTAATTCAAACGGTAAAAACGAGACGCAATTGATTTCAATATGTATAATGGAATTTAAATGAAATTGTTAAACGGTAAAAAATAATGTAATTAATGGTTAATAATAATAATAATAATAATAATAATAATAATAATAATACTGCTAATAATAATAATAATAATAATAAAACTACTGAAGAGGACAGAGTTAGAGACAATGTCGGCTTTTTTAATGTTGAGTAAAGTCCGTCTCTCCCTCAATAAAGATGGCACACAGGATAGGGACGAACATAAATAAATAAATAAATGAATAATAATAATAATAATAATAATAATAATAATAATAATAATAATAATATTTTTTTGTGTTCATGTCCCATATGTATACATGGGAGCGTTACACTATCCCTGCAGCAGAACCACAGGTAAAAAAACTCTGGGCCCGGTGTTGCCACAAACACCAAAATATGAAAAATGTCAATTACAAATAATTCAAACCGTGGGACACAGAAGAAAGATCTGGGTGTCATGATCGGCAGGTGCTCCTTCGGTAGCCAGCATGGGGGACCCGGTCGTCATCCTGCGAATGTTGGCCGACTTTCTAATTTCAGAAACTCAAATAACATGGACGCTGAACAGGTAAGTATAACCTCTAATTTCAGGGAACAAAATGATACCGATCAAACACAACACAGCCATGATAACCATCAAAAGAAAAACAACCGAAGAAAGAAATGGACAACAAAAGAGAATAGACTCGTAATGGAATGCTACTATAGAAGTCATCCTAAATATAGATATGGAGGTTATCGGAAACGAATGAAAGAACTATGGGACCTATCCAGTGATTTCCATACGACAGAACAAAGAATTGCGGACCAAGAAAGGTTGGCTCTCTAAACTAGAACTAACAGAAATACAGCGAAAAATAAATGATGAAACTGAACAAGAAGCACCCCCAACGGAACCGCACGTAGAGCAACACCACAAGTTGAAGCCCCACGAGTAAAAACACCAAAGGCTGAGGACCAACAAAGAACGAAGCCCACAAACGTGGAAACCGAGAACAATGAAACAGAACTAACAGAGAATGAAGTAAATAAAATAATACAGCTGATGAACGAAGAAAAAACAAAGCTCCCATCGTTAAGAAACCAAGAGCAGAAGAAATTAAAAACAGAAACAGTTAACAAGCTCCTCCCACATATCCCAACAAATATAATCACAGACTTAAACAACCTAATTTACGCAGGCGCCAAAATGGTAAGTACGAATCTCAAATCAGAAAAACAACCGGAGACAAGCGGGCCGACAAAACCTGGATGGGAAATAAGACTAGAAACCCAAATACACAAACATAAAAAAAGAAACCAAAATGATTAACAGGAAGAAAGCAATGTTGAGAAAACAGAATATTGGAAATGTAACTGGCAGGGAGAGGCTAAACAAGAAACATGAAGAACTGGACCAAAAAATAAAAGCAAAAGAACCGAGATTGAGACGATATAGATATAAATCTGAACAATGCAAACAAAACAGAACATTTGCAACTAATGAAAGCCAATTCTACCAAAATGTGAACGGAGGAAAAACAAAAACAGAACAACCAAATCTGATAGAAACAAAACTCTACTGGAGTAAAATATGGGAAGAGCGACGAGATCACAATAGAAATGCCGAATGGCTGAAAGACCTAAAAGAAGAGTTACAACAAATAGAAGAAGGAACAGTGAATGAAATCAACAAGGAAACCCTAAAGAAAACCATAGGAAAAATGGCAAACTGGACAGCACCAGGGCACGACGGGATAGATGAATACGGGTTCAAAAAATTCACAACCCTACACGAAAAGCTAGCCCAAAACCTGAGAAGATGTATACAGGAAGCAAGCGTACCAGACTGGATGACAAAAGGTAGAACCACACTGCTACAGAAGGACACGGAGAAAGGAACCGTCCCTAGCAACTATAGGCCAATCACGTGCTTACCAACTATGTGGAAGATACTGACGGCACAACTGAGGGAACAAATCTACCACTTCCTGAATAACCGTGGACTCATCCCCGAGTAGCAGAAAGGATGGCAAAAAGGAAAAAGAGGAACATATGACCCGTTATATATAGATTAAAAGATCCTAAAGGAGGTAAAAAGGAGGAGAAAGAATTTAGCCATGGCATGGATCGACTACAAAAAAGCGTACGACAGGATCCCCCAAGCATGGATAATAGAATGCCTAAAAATGTATGAAATACCAAGCGGGATCACCATCGTAATAGAAAATGCAATGAAAACATAGAGACTGGAATCGACAGCCAATGGAAAATACATAACAGAAGTTAACATACAAAGAGGCATCTTTCAAGGAGACTCACTTTCATCACTACTGTTCATCATAGCCATGATACCCTTGAACAGTATTCTGAGAAATTGCCAAGCCGGATACAAGTTCCTCAGTACAGAGGAAAAAATGAACCACCTGATGTACATGGACGATCTGAAACTTTTTGCAAGGACCGAAAAGGAGCTAGAGACATTAATAAACTACCAGAATCTTCAGCCAAAATATCCAAATGGAATTTGGAATGGAGAAGTGCGCACAACTAATTATAAGAAAGGGAAAACTGGAAACGACAGAAGGCATGGAACTACCCAACCAAACAGAAATGAGGGCACTAGGAGAACAAGATGACTATAAATACTTGGGAATTCAGGAAGCGGACACCGTCAGAGCAACAGAAATGAAAGAGAAAATTGGAAAGGAATACCTCAGAGGACAAAAAAACTCCTGGAAACTAAATTATATAGTAGAAACCTAATAAAAGGTATAAATACATGGACAGTGTAACTAGTGAGATATTCTGGACCATTTATAGGATGGACAAAAGAAGAACTGAGACAACTCGACCAGAAAACCAGGAAACTCATGACCATGCATAATGCACTACACCCAAAGGACAATATTGACAGGCTCTACGTGAAAAGGAAAGACGGTGGGAGAGGACTGATCTGTATAGAAGACTGTGTGAAGGACACGAAAAAAGAACTAGAAAAATACATAATGCAAAACACACAAAAAATACATAATGCAAAACACACAAAAAATACATAATGCAAAACACACAAAAAATACATAATGCAAAACACACAAAAAATACATAATGCAAAACACACAAAAAATACATAATGCAAAACACACAAAAAATACATAATGCAAAACACTGAAAGGATAATTGTGGCAGCGAGAGACACTGAAAAAAACAACAAAACAGAAAACAGAGACAAATGATAAAACGCGAAAAGAGAAGTGGGAAGAGAAACAACTCCACGGAAGATTCATAAGAATGATAAAAGATGAGAATAACGAAAACACCTGAGAATGCGAAAAGGACATATAAACCGAGAAACTGAATCTCTAATAACTGCAGCACAAGATAACTCGATAAGAACCAACCATATCAAAGCAAGGACCCATAAAATACAAGAAAACAGCAAATGCAGACTCTATGGACAAAGAGACGAAATGATAAACCATATAGTAAGTGAATGCAGCAAACTGACCCTAAAGGAATACAAAAAACAGGCATGACCAAGTGGGGTTGGTTGGTTGGTTGGTTTATTGGTGTTTTACGGCATATCAACCACTGTGGGTCATTTAATGCCAAACCATTGATTGATTTTAGACAGTTTTTTTTTTTTTAAATTTTGGTTTATACAAATTTTTAATTATTATATTGTTTTGTGTTTTTAAACTTTTGGATGCTTTCAGAGTTTTATCAGCATTATTTATAATAATTTGAAAAGTTGTATTTTTTTTAAATACTTGATAATCTGGTGTGGTGTTATCTTATGAAACAGTTCTTTGATTTCATTTGCTATATAATATTTGTCTCTAGTAGATTTGTATTTCCGGCATTCTGTTAATATATGTTTTATTGTCATTTGTTGGTTACAGAATGTGCATTTTGGTTTTTCTGTTGCTTCAATTAAGTGTGAATGTGTTAGTTTGGTGTGTCCAATTCTAATTCTGTTTAGAACGATGTTTTCTTTTCGTCCTCTCATTACTATTTTATTTTGTTTTTTGATTGTAGGTTGGTGTTCATGCAATTTATTTTGGGTGCATGTATCCCATTCTGCTTGCTACTTAATTTTGTTGTATTCTATTATTTTTTTTTTGAAATCTGTGTATGGTATTTTGATGTTTCTTATATTTTGATATATAGCTTCTTTGGCTAGTTTATCAACTTTTTCATTGCCTGGTATACCAACATGGCTTGGTATCCAGGCTAGGATAATCTTTTTCCCTTTTTCGCTAATTTCATTGTATTCATTCATTATGTCAATTATGTAAGGGTGTTCGAGTTCTTCTCGTTTTAGAGCTAAGATGCATGACAAAGAGTCAATGTATATAATAAACTTTTTCCCATTATTGTTTTTTATAAGTTCAAGTGCCATTTTGATTGCCTGTAGTTCCGCTGTATATATTGATGCATCAATGGGAAGTCTTGTTTGGAGATGGATTTGTCCATCGGTACATGCTGCACTTGTTCCTTTTGTTGTTTTGGATCCATCTGTGTATATTTCTTTGTATTCTAAATATTTTTCTCTAAGCTCACCAAAGTGGCTTCTATTTATTAAGTTGTTTGTATTATTTTTCTTGTATTTAGTGAGGGTTAGATCAGTTTTTGGATTTTTTAAGGTCCATGGTGGTCTGTTACTTACTGTGTGTGCTATTATGATATTAGGTTCTTTATTAATTTGAGTTATTGTGTTTTTGATACGATGTCCAAAGGAGGGTATGTTTTTTGGTTTGCTGGTATAGAAGTTTGTATATTGCAGGTTGAAAGTTTTTTCATATGTTGGATTGTTTGGATTACTTTGTAGTTTTATTGCATATTGTAGTGTTAATTTCTGCCATCTTAAATGTAGAGGAGGTTCTTTGGCTTCTATGCATAGGCTTTCCATGGGTGATGTTCGGTATGCTCCCAGACTAAGTCTTAATCCTTGGTTTTGTATAGTTTTTAATTTTTGGAGATAAGATTTACAGGTAGAGCTGTATATGATGCATCCATAATCTAATTTTGATCGAATATGTGCATGATATATTTTTAGCATTGTGTCTTGATCTGCTCCCCAGTTTGTTTTAGATATTATTTTTAAGATTTTTAATGCTTTTAGGCATCTTTGCTTTAGATCGTTGATATGTGCATTAAAGTTTAGTTTCTTGTCTAGTATGACACCTAAAAATTTTGTGTGTTGTACTACTGAGATTGGATTTCCCTGTATTTGGAGTTGTGGGTCTGGATGATATTTTTTCTTTCTACAGAAATGGACACAAACAGTTTTATCTTTGGCTAGCTTGAATCCATTTTTGTCAGTCCATTTTTCTATTTTGTTCAAACTATGTTGTATTTTTTTTTCTATTGTAGACATATTTTGAGCAGAATAGGCAATTGAAAAGTCATCTACAAATAGTGACTTTTCAAATCCTGTGTCGACCGCTTGTACTATTTCATTCATTTTTATTAGGAATAATGTGATGGATAATACACTTCCCTGTGGTACTCCTGTTTCTTGTTCATATTGGTCTGATAGTGTATTTCCTTGTCGCACTTTATAATATCTGTGAGATAAGAAGTTATGTATGAACTTTGCCATATTTCCTCTTATCCCCATATTATGGATATCTTTTGAAATTCCATATCTCCATGCTGTGTCGTATGCCTTTTGGATGTCAAAAAAGACAGCCACCACATGGTGTCCACGCACAAAACCGTCTCGAATGAAGGATTCCAGTCGTACTATTTGATCATTCGTACTTTGTTTTTGTCGATATCCACTCTGGTATTTCGATAGAAGGTTATTTTTTTCCAGGTACCACATTAAGCGGTAGTTGATCATTCTTTCCATAGTTTTGGAAAGACAGCTGGTAAGGGCTATAGGCCTGTAACTAGTAGGGTTAGCTGGGTTTTTATTCGGTTTGACAATTGGTATAATGGTGGATTCAAACCAGGATTCTGGTATGTCTCCAGTTTCCCATATTTTATTATATATGTTAAGTATTATTTTGAGAGATGTTTTTGGTAATTTCTTTAGGAATTGGTAATGTATGTCATCTGGGCCTGGAGTCGTATTTCTGCTTTTGTTTATTGCTCTTTTCAATTCTTTTATGCTGAATGGTATGTTATATATTTCGTTGTTACTAGTTGTAAAATTAAGTTTTTCTTTTTCTGACGTTTCTTTGTAAATTTGAAATGATGCTGAATACTGTTTATTTGATGAATTTTTGTAGAATTCTTCAGCTAATAAATTAGTTATTTCTTTTTGGTTTATGCATTTTGTTCCATCAGTTTTAGTCAAGTAGTTTATGGTGTTCTGTGTTTCTTTTCCTGCAATTCTTCTTATTATATTCCATGTTTTTTTAGTTGGTGTTTGGTTATTTAGTTGTGAAATGTAGTTTCTCCAGGAAGTTTTTTTATTCTGTTTTATGGTATATCTTGCTTTGGCGCGCATCTCTCTGTATTTTTGTAAGTTAGTTGCTGTAGGGTTTTGTTTGAACTTTTTAAGTGTGTTTTTCCTTTCTTTGACAGCTTTTTTGCATGTTTCATTAAACCAGGGATTTGTTTTTTTGGTGGAGTGTGTTGAAGTTTTAGGTATTGTTTTGATGGCAATATTGTTTAATGTTTGTGTAAAATGTTTTAGTGGTTTTTCTTTTTTTAAAATGTTTTCATTTATTTCTGTTTTGCATAGGTTGGCAAATGTTTCCCAGTCAGCTTTGTGTAATTTCTATTTTTGAGTTTTTTCTTCTGGTATTTTTTGATTACTTTCTAGTAGAATGGGGTAGTGATCACTTCCATGTTGATCTTCCAATACATCCCATTGAAAGTCCATATAGATGGATGGGGTACAAATTGATAGGTCTATTGCAGACATGGATCCATTGGCTGGGTGCATGTAGGTATTCTTGCCATTATTTAATATGCATAAGTTTGTTAATGATAATATTTCGTTTATTATATTACCTTTATTATTATTTCGCTTATTTCCCCAATGATTGCTGTGTGCATTAAAATCTCCCATTATTATGTAAGGGGGTGGCAGTTGTTTGATCAGTATATCTATTTCTTTTTTGTTTATTTGCTGATTTGGTGGAATGTATATTGAGCATATTGTTATTTTCCGGTATAGATTAGCTGTTACTGCTATTGCTTGAAGTTCGGTATTTAATTGGAGGATTGTGTGAGGTATAGTTTTTTTAATTAGTATAGATACTCCTCCAATTGGTCTATTTGTTGTTGATGTGCTTGTTTTGTCATACATATTATATTCTTTGTATTTATAGCCGTGGTTTTCTTTGAGCAGCGTTTCTTGTAGACAGATTGCCGAGGGGTTTTGTTTCTTGATGATCTCTAGCATTTCTTCATGGTTAGATCTTAGTCCTCTACAATTCCATTGTAGAAATGTTGTTTTGTTGTGTTTTGTGAGGTTTTCCATAGATAGGTTTTCAATTTTGCTTTTCTTTTTAAATCTGTCTGATTTCTGTAGTGGTTTTTATCCTACATCAATTTCCATCGCTTTGGAAGTGGATGGTCTGTTTCTTGTTTCTGGTGAGAGGCTTTTTTTGGGTTTTGGTCTGGGACTTTTAGATTTACTTTGTCTTGACTGTCTTTCTTGGCTATCAGTTTCAACTAGTTCAAATTTATTTTCATTTTCAATTAATATTAATTCTGTTTTTTGTTTGTCATTTTGTTTTTGGGGGGTAGTTTTTTTGTTGTTCTGTTCTATTTCCATTTTTCCTGTTGTTGTGTGTTTATTTTTAACATCTGTTTTTGTCTTTGTTAGTGACTTGGATCTTTCACGTTTTGATAATTGAGGAGGTTTCATTTCTTTAGAGATTGATTCCTCAATATTGATGGAAGTTTTTCTGATTTCCTTTGTTTCGTTTTCTTTTATACTGGGTTGTTCGTTTCTGACTTTTATTTGGCTGTTAAAATTTATTTTCAGTTCTGATAAAAAGGATTTTAATTCTTCAAGTATGTTCTTTAGTTCTTTTGCTAGGTTTGCAATTTCTGGAGCAAGGTTTAGTTCATTGTAGTTGTACATTTTGTTTGCTTGTTGGGTTATTGTGGCATATGAGTTTTTGGTGCGATTTGTGACTTCTTTGCGGGCTTCTTGGAAGGTTATGTTTTTTTGATATTTGATTGTTATTATTTCCTTCTCTTGCTTATATATTTTGCACTGTTTTGAGTGAGAGTGGTGCTCTTCTTGACAGTTTGTGCATTTGGTTTTATTTGGACAGTCTTCTTCATCGTGGTCTGGGTTTTTTTCACTGCAGTTTCCACATGTGAAGAATCTTAGACATTGGTCTTTATTATGTCCAAACTTTTGGCAGTTGTAGCATTGTAAAGGTTTTGGAATGTATTGTTCTATTTTCATTCTTTCATAACCTATATTGATGGTCTCTGGTATTTGAGGATAATTGAATGTTAGTATATAAGTGTTTGTACATATTACCTCTCCTTTTTTTTTAAATGTGATTCTTTTTACATCTGTGACCCCTTGGTTTTTTAGTTCTGTTTTGATTTCTTCTGTTGTGCAGACGGAGATTTCCTGGTTTTTTATGACTCCTTTGGAGTAGTTTAGTGTTTGGTGTGGATAAGCTTTGATGTTCGTTTCATGCAATTTTTGTAGTTGAAGTAGAGTTTTGGCCTGTTTTTTATTTTGTACTTCTACCAATATGGTACCATTCTTTAATTTTTTGACATTTTTGGGTGTTATTTTGCTTGATATTACCTTTTGGATAGTGAAGGGTGACATTTTAGTTAACGGTATATTAGCTGTTGCTTCTAGCACGATGAATCTTGGAAAGTTTGTATCTTCATTGTCGCTGTCAGAGTCAATTTCTGTGTGTGGTCTCTTGGATTTTTTGGTATTCATAATAATTTTTGAAAAATTCATCAGCCATGCTCCCCACCCTCCTCAGAGCCCCTTATGGGGAAGAACTATGAGGGGGTAAATCCCATTCGCCTCGGTTCTCCAGGGCTACATAGCTGGTATACTCAAACATGGGGAGGTTTCCAAGCATTCACAATATATGGTTATGCCCACCCAAGTATGGGATTTCCCTGTATTTTTATTATTCCTGATGGTTACCTTTTTCCCAGCTTGATTGACCCTTCAGCCATCGCTTATTAACTCAGTTTATTGTTTATGTTGAGTGTTAGTGTGTTTTTGTTTGGATTGTCTGAATTAGTGCTTGTCATGACCAACCGATTGATTGGATCGGGCCTATCCAACCTCCCGTCTAGCCTAGTAAGGGCCAAAGTGGTGTGTTGTAGTATCATGTTATTATTTCCTAGGCATGTTCCACTCAACCACCAGGATCCCGTTCTTAATGCATTACGGGTTGCCACCAACGGTCAACTGGTGGTCCCATTGAAGGATTTTTACCCTCTGCAGGGGGGCAGTTGGTATGTTCTATCGCCCTACCAACTAGGCAAAAAAAAAAAAAAAAAAAAAAAAAGGTGAGGACGTGAAGGAAAAAGAAAACGAGGGAGGGGAGGGGGAGGAGAATGTTGTTTTTGTTTTTGTTTTCGCAGAACATGACTAAGTTTTGCAAAAGGGAATAAAAAACAAAGACATCTATGTAGGTGCGTTTCATCTCAGGAAGTCAGTAGACAGCCTGATCTGGTAGCACCAGACCAAGTGGGGAGAGCGGTGCACTGGGAATTGTGCAAACGACTGCATTTTGAGCGTACAGATAAATGGTACAAGCATAAACCCGCAACAGCGCTCGAAAACGAGAACCACAAAATCCTATGGGACATGGACATACAGAGGGACAAACCCAACCAAACAAAAAGACCAGATGTAATAATTAACAAGAAAGAAAAATCCTGTCATTCGTAAACTTTGCTGTCTCAGCTGACCACAGGGTGAGTATGAAAGAAAAGGAGAAACGAAGCAAATACACAGAGCTAGCCAGAAAGTTAAAAGGGATTTGAATGATGAAGAAAATCAAAATAGTACTGATAATAGTAGGAGCACTAGGAACAATTCCGAAAAACTTCGAAAAAAGAATGTCAGAAATTGGAATCAGAGGAATAGCTGCAAAAATACAACGCCTAATGATAAAAAAACGGCTGAAATATTAAGGAAAACCCTAGAATGTGGGGAATAACACAAGAATATAACAAAGAAGCGTCACAGGGAATGAAGAACGCCGAAGCTGCATATCAACAAGTTCTACACCACCATCATGCATCCCCCCATTGTCTCATCACCGCCCCCCCCCAATAGAAAAGTGATACCAAAGAGCCGAGATGGGTCAAGGAGTATGGAAAGACCGAGGGGAGAGCGCTGGCCAGACCTCCGCTGGACAAGCGCGAAGAGAACTGGGATCGTGGGGAGGCTCAGTGCCACTCAAATTCCAGTATAAACCAATGGCCACTACCAGCGAGAAATCAATGGTATGCGGCTGTTGCGATGACGCAGATTTATTTGCAAATGCTGTCGAATGAGGTGGAGAGAGCTGGACGTCTGGGGAGACTTGTTGTCACTCAGCTCCCAGAGAACACCACAGGTCTCCAAACCGATCGTTTGTTGACTTGTGTGAAAGCTCCATGTGAGCCGCCAATAGTAATAATAATAATAATAATAATAATAATAATAATAATAATAATAATAATAATAATAATAATAAATCAATAAAATTAATATTAGTTAATAATTAAATGAGAATACAAATAGTCTCGGTCCTGAAGGAAAATTGTCTCAGTCCCGAAGGAATTCTCATACATAGACCGAGGATAATATCAGATATTAATAAAAATGTATGTGTTTTTGGCTCGAGAGTCACTCTGTGTGTATTGATAATAATGACAATATTTATAAAATAATAATAATAATAATAATAATAATAATAATAATAATAATAATAATAATAATAATAATATAAATAATAATATTTATATTTAAACCATAGACCAATAGTAGCTTTGACATAAAAAAACATGTGCATAAGGGTATATATATATATATATATATATATATATATATATATATATATATATATATATATTTCTTTTAAAAAATTGCCTATCAAACTCCTCTGTATGTTTTTGGTTTACAAACATGAAACTTAATAGATTAGATAGTCGAACCCATGCAAAACTTTATATTTGGGTTTTAGTCGGAGAAAAATCGGTGCAAAATTGTGAAAATTAAAAAAATAGAATTTCTCAGGTGAAAGTCTAACGACGGCATTACGAATATGCATGCATAACGTAATAGCTATTTGTTCATGATTTAATTTTTAGCCTTGCAGCAAACATGTCTTCATATGTCAGGCATTAACGCCAATGGAAAAAGCAAACCATAAGCTAAACGTTTTGGTTTCGATGCTTGGTGGTGGCGCACGAGTCATTTTTTTTTTTTTTAAACTTTTTAAATCATTACTATATATTTGGTCCAATATAATATAATAATAAGCACGAAATCTGTATTAATCAAATTTTGCGACCAGACAATGCCGAGCAACCTGCTAATATATATATATATATATATATATATATATATATATATATATATATATATATATATATATATATATATATATATATACACTATTCCCTTTCTTTGCTTGAGCATATTGGGAAGTGATATACAAACTGCCATTTGCGTATTAAACAATGCTCGTTGTGCAAGCAAATCGAGCTTAGGCATTTGGACAATGTCAAAACATCGTTAATCCAGTACCCGCACAGGGACAGCCGAATAGCGTAGTGGTGAGAACCCTTGACTGTCGTTTGGGCGGTCGGGTTTCGATCCTGTGCTACAGCGGAACAGTAACTTATGTGGATGACTATATATATATATATATATTATTGGCTACATATGTGCATACATGTTTCTGCTCTTACTCTTTTGAGAGAAACAGCATCATCAGGCCTCATCTTCTTTCAGACGAAGCAGAAACATATTCATTCTCATTATACGAATGTTTTCATCAAATTATAAATTATAATAAAGGAAAAGGAAGACGAAAATTACAAAGAGGCAATAAATAGGAAAAAAGATAGCGGGGGGGGGGGAGGGAAATATATATAATCTTCAACATATTTGCGATTGCCCTTCTAAATGATAAACGCCAACGTAACAATTGCATTCGCTCGAACGTGCGTTCAAGAGTGTGTGTCACGTTTTTCATTTGAATATCGACAAAATTGCGCAGGATTATGAAACAGATTTCGTTTACGGAACAGCGGATTAATCTGCGTTCGTTTGACCTTCCTCTCCCTCTATCGGACCCCCTCCCCCTTTCCTCCCATTCCTGAGTATTTCGTTCAAGATGTCGCGCAAGTACCAGCTTGGCTAACAACAACAACAAAACAAAATCCCACCCTCATCAAGTGTACATCTACGATTTCTCACTTGTTAAAACGATGGTTGTCGAACGGAGGGGGATGGGGAACAAGATGGTGGGGCAGGAAGACGACAAAGAAAATTACATTGGAACAAGTACGCGTCTATTCTGAAGACGGCTCTATTTAATCTACACGTCTAACGATAAATATACTGTTTAAGGATCGAAGAGTGACAGACTAATAAGCAGGTAGACAGACGGAGCGAATGTAGCAGCAAATCGTGGAAACATACACCAGAAATAACAGTTGGGAATAAGTCATACACCATGCACTTTGGCTCTGCAATTCCTACACATGCATACCCCGAAAACGAGACTATTTAACCTGACCTACTGATAAGGAACTAGAAAGAGAAAGAACCAATTTTTTTAGATGGGAATCAACACTTATCAAGGCCCGAGGGCCACTCGAGGATCAGGGTTAATGGGTATACATTAGTCATTAGGATTATAGCGTAGTAAACATAAGTAATGGGAATTTTGTAAATTGTATTATTTAGGGGGACGGCTCATCAAGAACTTGTTTACATTGGACTTGAAGACAATCAGATTGTAGTCAACTGGAAAGCAGGCAAACGGAAGAGAATTCTACGGGCGTGCAGTTCTAAGAAAGAAGCTTTGTTCATGGAATCTACATTTAGGTTTAGGCACAGATAAAGAGTGCGGGAAATTATTGATAGTGGTTTTGGCTAGACGAGTGTTTTTCGTGAAAGTCTGGCGAAGGGGGGATCGTAGATTGAAGTTAGGTGAGCACTTGCCATGAAAATAACGATAAAGCAGAGACTGGTTCGCAACGTCTCTTTTGTGGGAAAGATGTTGCAGGGAAGAGAAAGGGCATCCCTCACTAGGTTACGAAGTTTATTTTGAACTTTGTCAAGGCAGGATAAGCTGCTTCTAGCAGCCCCTGCCCAGATGTAGCAATAGTAAGTACCCCATCGTTGGCCATACCTGTCTTTAAATAATGCCTGGTTAAACAGAGCTGAGAGGGAAAAGATTATAGAAATACCTATTATGTTGGTGCAAAAATAATGTCGTTTATATATATATATATATATATATTTCCTATATATATATATATACACACACACACACACACACACACACACACACACACACACACACACACACACACACATATATATATATATTATTGGCTACGTGGGACTCTTTTGAGAGAAACAGCATCATCATGCTTCATCTTCTTTCAGACCCAGCAGAAACGTATTCATTCTTTTTATACGAATGTTTTCATCAAATTATAAATTATAATAAAGGAAAAGGAAGACGAAAATTACAAAGAGGCAATAAATAGGAAAAAAGTTGGCGGGGGTGGGTGGGGTTGGAAGAGGAAATGAGCTGCTAGAAGCAGCTTATCCTGTCTTGAAAGGGTTCAAAATAGACTTTGTAGCTTATATATATATATATATATATATATATATATATATATATATATATATATATATATATATATATATATACACACATATATATGTATATAACTGAACGTCAAAAAACGGCATTTTTTGCACCAACTTAATAACTTTTATGAAAAGAAACTGGAATCTTAGGAAGATCTCCATCATTCCAGTAATTATAGGAGCAACCGGAATCATAAAAATGAATTTAAAAACCTACCTGACAAATATACCCGATGAACCAAGTGCAAGAGAGATGCAAACAATTGCACTTAAAAGAAAGGTTAGAATATTTTAAATAAGATTTCTTGGTTAGAATGCTCCAGATAGTAAAAAAAGGGAAAGAAAGGTCTAACCGTTCTTCACCGTGGTAGCGACAGTGAAAACGTTACAGTGTCAGGAACTAATAGGGCTCTGGTAAAAATCCGGTAAGAATTATTATCCTCTGTCCGTCTTTGCCTCTGCGTGTAGCAAACAAACGTATATCATGTATGGAATCCGCAACTCAATCTGCGCCATTCATTTGTGCGTTTTGGACCAAACTTTCCCTGACTTCGCATGCAACCAATGAAGCTGACCGCTCTCGGTTTTAACGAATAGCTGCGATCTACGAGAAGGACTTCATGCAGACCAAACAGAAAATCTCAACGCACGATCTTCGTAATCTTTATGCAATAACAACAATAACAATCACGACGACGACAAGACAAGGAAGAGGAAAAAGAAGAGTATCAATTAGAAACAAAAAAAAAGAGAGAAAAAGAAAAAGGAAAACTCATCAAAGAATCTATTCAGTGTGAGTAATTTAGGTGAATATAGTGTTGGAACAGTTAATAGGAATCGGAGTCGGGAATCGAAAAATCGGAACTTTTTGAGGTATCGAAATTAGTATCGGAATCGGTATCGGGATCAAAAAAAAAATATTGTTCCTATTTTTCGATACAAAAAAAAAAAAAAAAGAAAAAATACGATTCTTGTAATCTTTTTTATTCTGTTTTATTTTTGTTTAAAACTTAATTTTCCACGCTTCGTATTAATGATAAAATGATAAATAATTATTGATTTTGAACTATCAGTAAAACTAAAATCGATGGATCAATTATTCGCAAGTTTATTTTATTTTTACGCTTGTAGAAAATATCTGCATACATTACATGGGATTTTAAAGTAATCCTAAATGTAAAAAAAGAAGAAAGAAAAATCTATAACAACAATAACAACAAACAAATCTATCTATCTATCTATCTATCTATCTATCTATCTATCTATCTATCTATCAATCATATAAAAGGAACTGTGTGTATGAGTTCGTTCCCTATAGACTCCGAAACGGCCGGACCGATTTTTAGGAAATTTCACACAAATGTACTTTATATATTTGGCAGTTTTCTTAGAAATGTTTTGTATTAGAATGTCTTCGATAAGTATCAATACTTAATATTCGAAAAAAAATCAGATGAAAGAAGGAACAAGCGATTTTGACAAAAGTTAACGCTTTATACAGCCTAACATTACAAGTGCATTTGATGGGGTTTTACTGCCACACAAGCAGAAAGGCCTGAGATATACGATTAACAGTAGGTTCTTTGATATGACAAGAGTCCACTCAAAATAAATATTTCCATTTATGTTATGTAAAAATGAACAGACAGATCCCAGTGAGTAAAAGAACAAACTAGATGAGTTGAAAAGAATATTTAGAAAAGGTTAGAATCGAACCCAGTAAAAAAAGTAAAAAAAAAAAAAAGAATACATCTTGAAATCTTACGAATACAGAACGATTGTCATTGTTCTTGCAATAACTAAATATTAATGTCAGGGATAAATATTTAATTTAGGAATGCAGTCGATTTTTTATTCTTTTAGAAATAACTGGATATTAAATATTATCAATTAAAAGAATGAATAATACAATCTTAGAAATAATGATTTACAAATAGGTTAAAAGATACAATTTAATTTAGGAATTTCTGTGTTACTAGAGGCGTGTGGATGCATGTGCAAAGCGCACGTGTAATTTGAAACGTGAAGGAGTCACATTGTTTCACCACGCCTTGGACGTCATCAAGAAAGGAGCTTTCCAATATATTGAGACTGGATTCGAAGTTAGGACAGTAACAGTCAGAGAGTCGGAGCTGATGCCATTAGAGGCAAGGAGGGAAGATACAACAATGTAATCGTAAAGGCTTGAATCCCTGACCGTCGTCAATCATCCAGCTGGTATGAATAAAGAATCTTCTATATTTGCAAACTGTTCATCGCAACTGAAAGGTAAATGTGTTTTGCCTATCATCTTAAATGAACTTTGTACAATTCCCCTCAAAGTATTATGTGTCCCCTCGGCCATCATCATAAAGAAGTGCCTCCCCTCTGATGAACTCTTGTTAAAAGAACTGTACACATCATATCTCTCAGTCTCTGTTATAGATGCTCTTGCTATAAAATATACCCCGTCATTCATCAGACAGAAGAATCTACACACTCGACGATACATACACACGATAAATATGCACACTCACTATATAACATTTAGAGCACAACTGAAACATGATACATGACTTTTGCATTTTAACTTGGCTCAACTGCTATTTGTGTTGTTATTTTTGATATATTAAAGCCTTGATATATAAAAATGATTTTATAAAATCAGCAGTAGGTTCTCCACAGTGCAATGAAAACTACATCACTGCAGAGAGGAACGTGAAGCTTTCATCCTGGTGCACCGCAATAGATTCCCAACAAGAGCAGGCAATCAGAAAAAGGAATGGATCGATTTTATTGGACAATAAAAATATGAGAGTGTGAAACATTCGTTGATTATCATTTAATCCCGGGAAACATTGTGTTTCTCTGCTAGTGCTATGATATTGGCTCCCCGAAAATACCGGTTAGCTTGTTGCATGGCCGATTGTCAGCATTAAGGTACCAGGGGCGTGCAATAAGTAATGCCCCTGACCCACTTCATATAGCAGTAGAGCAACGAAACTTGGCACAGTTATTAGTCTTTCTCTACATAGGAACCACCCCAGAGTTATGCATTTTTCCCATCATTTGATGCAGCTCTGGAAACCGTTTTTGTAGAACACTCCAGGTCCACAGGTTGGTCCTCCAACCACGACGTGACTTCAGAAATCCAGGCTGCATCATCTGAGAAACGCTTTCCTTTCAAAAACAACTTCATGGCTGGGAAGAGGTGGAAGTCAGAGGGTGCTTGGTCAGGAGAGTAAGGAGGATGGGGAAGGATTTCATAACCACACGCCCGTGCTTCTGATCTGGCGACATGCGAGTTGTGGACCGGAGCGTTGTCCTGCAGGAGGAGGGTACTTTTGCTGATCTTGCCCCGCCTCTTGATTTTGATAGCCTCCCTTAATTTTCTCAAAAGGGAAACATAATAGGCTCCTTTGGTCTCTGGATCATAGTGATGGACCCAGGTTTCATCCTGTGTAATCAGTCTTTTGAAAAACTTTGACTCATCTTATTGGCACATCTCCAAATTCATCCTCGAGCACTCGACGCGTTCTTGTTTCTGGAATAATGTGAGCAACTTGGGAATCCATCTGGCAGACACCTTATGCATATGCAAATAGTCATGAATGATAGTTTCCACAGACCTTGTACTAATCTTGACATCTTGAGCTATTTGGCGAATAGTAATGCGCCGATCTTCCAAAATGGCAGCCTCAACTTGACGGACAGATACCTCATCAATGGCAGAACGGGGGCAACCAGGCCTGGGAGCTGTTTCTACAGACTTCCGGCCATGTTTGAATTCACGATGCCAGCGTTTTACAAGGCCATATGATGGGGAATTATCACCATAAATTTCTTCCATTTCATCAAAAGTCTCCTGTGGTGTGCGTCCTTTCAAATACAAAAACCGGATCACTGCTCGACATTCAACAGGCTCCATTTAACACCTGACTCAGTTCAAACGCCTGTAAAACAGAAACCACAATTAGTTCAGAGCTGTAATTTGCCACATAACCCGTAGAGATATAAATCACTGCACATGCAAAATTTCAGCTAGATCAGACAACTGGAAGTAGGTCAGAGGCATTATTTATTGCACGCCCCTCGTAAGAAATATTTCGATAACAAAGAAAAGATCGTTAGAATAACAGCAAAAATACTATCAAGAGAAATAAATATTTAAAGATAAAATATTTACATTAAAATAGTCCCCAAAATTTTAACTCGGTGAAAAGAATGTTAATCAACTTAAATAAAATACGTGACAAATTTGTATCTTTGATCATGTAGAGTTAATGTCGCAACGAGATAGTTTGCAAATACACGTTATCAGTTAGTCAGTTTGTAAGAGTTGAGAAAGGACTCGTTCGTCAGAAGGAGAGAACGGGTCCACTGACCGAAATGACTCCGAGCAGGGAAGATTGTCGGAAAATGTCTATAGTAAAAAAATCTAAGACCAGCGTGCAGGTTTACAATGGGGAAATATCAGTAAATAAAGCTGCTGTAAATACAACTAAGACTTCGGGTCGTACGAATCTTCATTTGTATCTTTTCCAAGGATCCCTCAAATTAAGATGGATAAGGTATGTTTCCCCATTGGCCGATGATAATCCCTCCCCAAAGAGAACTGTATCCGCCCCCTATTATTGTAAAAACCGTCTGTCATAATATCATAAATGTTATATGTCCTGTTTATACACTCATTACCAGGCGATCACATATACACTTTAAATATATATGCAATATATCACACGTTTAACGGAAAATAGACACATTCATATACAATCATAATATATGAGCACGTAATATAGATTATATTACACTAGTAAATAAATAAAAATAACAGATGCGTAAAAGAAGTACGATAAGAGGTTAACGCAAGCGAATCATATAAATCAAGAAAAAAAAAAGAAGAAAAATTAGCGGTGTAGACTGTTCATTCTTAAATACATAATATATACATGTACAATGTACCAACGTTGACGCAACGGGTTACGGATAGTTTAGTATGATTCTAAAACTATTATAAGATTACTAATTAATTTCAGCTTTTCCTAAAATCAACAGATATTAGAGCATTTCTGTAATGATCCGATTCCTGTTAATTTTACGGTGGGTGTTTAATTCTGTGCAGTTCTAAGAGGTCCATCCTCCCAGGTCTTGCTTTCTCTCTTTGAGAAAGGGTTAGTTTAATACTAATCGCCTTAGGCGCCCTTACGGGGATGCCCAGGCACTTTTTGCAGGTCAGAGTGCCCCTGCTCGGTGGCGCTAACTTCTGAATTCCAATTCCTGATCCTGGTGTCTAAGTTCTTGCAGTGAGAGAGAACAAACCAATTCTTATTCATTAATTTATGAAATACACAAGCACGGATGTTGGATTAATTTTCGTTATTTTTGTATATTTGAGATCGGTTGTGATTTTACCAAGGTGGGAGGGGGGGTAATAGCTTATCAAGGCCCAAAGGCCACTCGAGGATAAGGGTTAATGAATGTCGGGTAGCCGGTGAGACAACACCGTGATTATCAGTAATAGCGAAATTTGGGCAGTGTCTGTTTATTTAAGAGGACGACCCAACAAAATTTTTTTCACATTAGACTTGAAAACGGCCTTGTTGTAGCCAGCTGGGAAGCAACCCCGTGTGTAACAGAGTGCGGACGCGCGTACAGCATCAGCAGCAACAGCCAACGTATGCAAATGACCAAGCCGTGTGCAAGGTGTCAGCACAGCGAGGAAGAAGGAAAGAAAAAGATTATGAAAAGGAAAAACGTGGCCGAGAAGGAGAGAGAGAGAGAGAGAGAGAGAGAGAGAGAGAGAGAGGGGGGGGGTTATACACGTGGCCTAGAGTGACAGGGAAATAGGCGTCCTAAACATGGCCGAACAAAAACAGAATACCACGTGTTCGACTCGGTAGAGTCTTGTTAAGCACATTGGAGTGCGAGAAGCCTTTTTTTTTTTTTTGAAATAAGAAACAATGTATTATTCTGCAAAGTACCTGTAAATAAATGTCTTTTGTTTAGCGCGAGATAAAATACCAGGTTGAGAAACTAGCGCGGTCTATCCTTCTCTCAAGGGTAGACACTCCATCTAGTGATGACGTCACGACAAAAAATACCCTCGATAGCCCTGGCGAAGCATCAAGTATTCAGCTACCGACAAGAATTGAATTAATCTACAAACTTGTGTAATGAGTTCAATTTCGGCTGTGGCCGTGCTGAATGGATGGACGAATGTTTCTCTGAAAAAAAAAAAGAGTTGAATTCTTTCTTTGTCTTTGTTTCCTTGCGCCTGTTTGCATACAACGTTTAGGTTCTGAATGTTGTGTATCACAAACGGTTAGTTCTAGAAAAAATTGATCATGGAATTTACGTTTACTTCTTGACGCAAATAGATAATAAGGGAAATTGTTGGCAGTTGCTATATCTAGACGAGTGTCTGCTGCGAATGTTCTACGTGGGAGTGGCATAGATAAAAGCTCGGTTGATCACATACCATAAAAATAACGATAGAGCAGAGATAGACTCACTACGTTACTTCTGTGACAAAGACGTTGGAGAAGTGGGCTTCGTCCACTAGATTTCGAAGTCGATGTTGAACTCTGTCAAGGCAGGAAAGAGTACTTTAAGACGCTCCTCCACAGATGTCCACAAATGTCAAGAACAATAGAACAACATTATCTGAACATTTATTGAAGTAAAATAAAATCAAGAAAATTCTGATGACACAAAATAGAAGTGTTTTTAAGGTTTGTTTGTTTGTTTTTTACACAAAAATTAAAAAATAAATGAAAATTGACATTATCTGAAAATGACTGACCTTTAAAATTGAAAAGAATCGAAGGAAAATTTTAGCACTTTTTTTATTACTGTTACGGAACAACATTTTTTGGTTTCATTCTAAAGAGTGTAGAACAGGGGGAGACAATGCAATTCCAGAATAAGAGAAATCAAAACTATCAACAAATGCCAACAACAATACAATAAACACAAAATACAACATTAATTGCCCAGAATATTTGTGTTAAAAACACAACTTCTATATTGTGTTACTAGACATTTTGGTGTTCATTCAGTGACA
>NC_136517.1:43058949-43121449 GCF_053919585.1 Euprymna scolopes
TAAACAAAAATTTGTCCACCACTTTTTTTGAAATATTCGTTGATCATCATTCAATCCTGGGCAACGCCGGGTCTCCCTGCTAGTATATATATATATATATATATATATATATATATATGATTAGCAACGAATATTTCACACTCCTATACTTTTATTGTCATCGAAATCCGTGAAAATGCACGGGAGAAGCTTCATATGCCTCCATGCAATAACTTTGTCCAAAATATATGTGATTCTACATTGCACACTAAAGTACCTACTGTTTCTTTTATAAAATTATTTTATATAAACGTCTTTCAAGTTAACGGGGGAAAAAAAAAACATTAGGAAATTTACGTGCGGGTTCTGAACCTAGGCACCATTAGGTGTGTCAGAATTTTAGGGGAATTTTTGACGCCCTTAACACAAACCTGTTAATAAAATATACAAAACTCATAATTTCTTTTTTTAAAGTAGGTTGTTTAATTTCTTTATGGAATATGCTTCCAAAATAAACTATTAAAGTTTAAAAAAAAAATAATAGAAATATTATTTTTTATTTACAAAAAAAAGTGTACGCGCGTATGTATGAAAAAGTGCATGCGCGCGCTCATGCAGTCATTTTTCTACGCAATGAAATGAATTGAATTTTACGAGTTAAATTTTTGTCATTTTTTACAATTTAAAAATCTATCAAATTTTTTATATTGGTTCAATTTTTAAGATATTTTCAGGTTTAATGTGAAATTTTATGCGCTTTCCAGTAAACCGAATATAATATTCTAGACAAACGTGTTTTTCTTTTTACAAATTATTCCCCCACCATTTTGAAATGTCTATTAAAATGAAAATAATTCATTTTCTCACCTAAGGTATATCTATCACACATTGAAGATAAGAGACCAATAAATAAAAAGATTTAATTTAAAACAAACAAAAAAAGAATAGTTATGTGCAAATTTACTTGTAAAGTCAAAATTTTTTAACTTTTTTTTTTAAAAACACGTTGATTTTTTTAAGTGAAACCTCATATTTTGAAAATATCATTTTTTTCTATTTCATTCAATGTTGTTTATTTTTTAGATTTAAAACAAAATTCATTGCATAAAAAAGAAATAAAATATTTAAAATAAAAAACTCATGTAATTCTTTAAGAGAATTAAAAAAAAATGGAAAATTTGTCGGTGGGTTTGTGTTTAAAAGTAAAATTATTTATTCAACTGATGAGTGAAATGTGATCAGTTTTCAAATACGGTGACCCATACTTAACTAATTTGATTGTTGACAGCAAACACACCTCAGAAATTCAAAGGGGAGAAAAGACACATATCAGCCCTTCAAATGTTTGTTTCTTTATATAGTTACTACCGGGATTACTTTTGAAATATATTTGATCTAATGTGTTGTTTTTACTTTTTTGATATAATTAATTATGGCGGTTTTAGGCCTTCGTATTTTTCAACTGGAAGAATGAGAGACAACTCCGTTGTGAACATCTGATGTGGCAATGTAATATCATGGTCTTTTTGAATCCTCGCTTAAAAAAATTATTTTATTTAAAAAGTACATGGAATATAAAATATAAATATGGACAAATTCATAAAGATGAAGAATGGAAGTACTCATTGATTATTATTTTCATAGGTAAGTGATTTTTTTTGGAATTTATATATATTTTTATATTCGAAGTAAGTTACAATTCGTTGAATTTCTTTAAATCTTTTTAAAGAAAACCGATTAAAAAAAATATTGCATATTTTTCTATTAAACCTTTTATTATTTTAAAATTTTGTCTTTGCTCCTTTTATTGAATAAGATTAGGGTTTAAATTACATTTTTAAGTAGTTATAAGCTTCGAATGATAGTGCGTCTAATTATTCAAATTTTATCACTCATTTTTAATGGCGTCACCTGACACTGCTAACACACAACGTCATGCAAAAAAGAAAAAAAAAACACGTAAATTTTCTAGTCTTACAAAATTCTTTGCAGTTAATGAAAAAAAAAATTAAGAAATTTACATGCGGAGTTTGAACCTACAGATCACGCCATGAAAAAAAAAAAAAACAAAACAAAAAAAACACGCTATCAACTTATCCAGAGTAAAATTTTTACGGCCGGTTGTTCTATCATTGTTGCTAAGCTACGACATGGGAAAATGGCTTCACTGACGTAATAAGTTTCGATTATCGGTAATGATTGAGAGTGTTCTGAACAAAAAAAACTTATACACTAAAGTTCTGTAAATTTTAAAGAAAATATGTTCAGCCGCTTCGGAATCTATAAGGAACGAACCCACATGTATACAGACAAAGTTGCATTTATATAATTGTATAGAAGGCACACACGCACACACACTTTATATATATATATATATATATATATATATATATATAGATAGATAGATAGATAGATAGATAGATAGAAAAATATATATGGCAATTAAGCTACACAAAATATTCAGCGTTTCATCCACACTGGGATTCGTTCGTATGTCATATATTTTTCTAACTTACTACCTAACTCTACCTATGTATTGAGCACTGTTGAAGTAAATACTTAGTTTACGCATAAAGTTATACTTTCGTATAAGCATTTATATGATTAAATGAAGTATATATATATATATATATATATATATATATATATATATATATATATATATATATATATATATATATATAAGTACTTCATTTACTCACATAAAATTAATATACGAAAGGATAGATTCATGCGTAAACTTTAAGTATTTAATTCAAAAGTGCTCAATACGTAGGTAGAGCTAGTTAGTAATTTAGAAAATATATATGGCGATTAAGTTACACTGAATATTCGGCGTTTCATCCACTCTAGGATTCGTCAGGCTTATGCGCGAATTCTGTGGTTGTTGCTCGTTTTTATATGGTCCTCTTCTGTTGAGGATTTTAGTTAGCCAATCAGCTTTCTAGTATCCACCGCGCCCCTTCCTATCAGCCAATGGGCATGCATTTTATCGAACAAAGGATCTGTTTTAGAACTAGGTTAGTGTTAAGGAAGACGTTTTTCTCCTTTTTTTATATATATATATATAAATATACATATGTGTACATACATACATGCACACATATATACATATATATATATATATATATATATATATATATATATATATATATATATATATATATTTATGTGTGTGTGTGTGTGTGTGTGTGTGTGTGTGTGATCGTTTATGTATATTCATGTTTATTTAATTTATTTATTTGTTTATTTTCTATTTTTTTGTTAGTTTTAAAGCTATTTTGTATCGCTATCCTAGAGTAAGTTTTCTTTTGTGAACACAGTTGTTTGCTATTTCTCTTCTACAGTTTAATAGATTTTGGGGTTCTTTAAAGTACAGGATAGCAAATTTTTCATGAAGGCATAATTTACATGGGTCGTCTAAATGTCTACACGTGGTAGCTTGTCTTATTATTTTCCATTCGACTACCGGCGAATGTCCGCTTTCTTTGAGTTTCCAGTATTTATTTGCTAGTGTTGTTTTTATACGGTATTTTTTTATTGTTGAATGTACTTTTGTGGTCATAGTATCGGGTTTTGAAATCTAAGGAAGTCATGCCTACGGAATATTTCTTGTTATTCGGGTTTTCTTTCGCAAATATTGTTGCTTGATAAACTACGCTTTTTGTTAGACATTTATTTTGAACTGGGCAAAGTGTGCGGTGTCTACAGTTGCATTTATCTTGTTCGTTATCAGCCAATGGGCATGCATTTAATCGAACAAAGGATCTGTTTTAGAACTAGGTTAGTGGTTTAAGGAAGACGTTTTCCTCCTTTTTTTTATATATATATATATAAATATACATATGTGTACATACATACATGCACACATATATACATATATATATATGTGTGTGTGTGTGTGTGTGTGTGTGTGATCGTTTATGTATATTCATGTTGTTTATTTAATTTATTTATTTGTTTATTTTCTATTTTTTTTGTTAGTTTTAAAGCTATTTTGTATCGCTATCCTAGAGTAAGTTTTACATATATATATATATATATATATATATATATATATATATATATATATATATATATATATATATTGCATCCATGCAAGTTCGCGAGTTTCGCTCGTGCAAACACTCTAGATTGCCATAATGTATTGCCCCGTTTAATAGTTCTTAATTCTTTTCATACCCGTGGCAATTGTTTGGTGGCCCTGGGGTAAAGGCTTAGTAGATGGAACAAAAGGTGGCTTTACCGATGATTGGTGGGAATGAAACACAAAGAAAGCAAAAACGATATTTAAAAAAAATAAATATTTAAAGATATTAAGCAAGTTTTTGGCACGAATGAACACTTTTAAAGTGATTTCTTTATCGTGTTTTATAATTAAAAGGGGAAGGCAACTCAATTCGAACTATCGAGATCAGAATCACTCTCGTAGTGCATACAATTTTCTTTTAAAATCGTAAAAATGATTTTCTCTCTCTCTCTGTATATATATATATATATATATATATATATATATATATATATATATATATGAATGAGACAATAGGAGTGGAAAATGAATTCACTAAAACTATATATAGGAAAATATAGACAGAGTCGTTATACTTTTAAACTATCAGATAATCATAAATCTTAACAGAAGAGGAAGAAAAAAAGAAAAAGAGAGAAAATGAAGAAAAAGAGGGAACGGTGAATATATATAATAAAAATATAAAATTAATAAAGATAAAAATAATAAATAGATCGAGATCTTTAATTTTAAATTAAGAATGAAAATGAACTAAATATAAAGTAATGTTTAGACTTTGTTTCATTGTGGAATAAGTTTAAAACTTAAACCTGTCCTAAATCGCATAAATAAGCATGCAGATAATTTTGTAAATAAACAGAGCAAAATTCCCGATACGAAACTTCGTAACGATTTAACTTAGTTGATTAGTCCGATTTAAAAAGAAAAAAGAAAATTAAAAAGAAAAAAGAAAAAATTAAGAAAAATAGAAAAAAATTAAAAAAAATAAATATTAAAAAAAAATAAGTTTAATTAAATAAAGAAATGTAGAACTCTAATTTAAGAAATCGATAAATCGTTTTAATAAAACATATTTAATGGGCGTAGGTAATTAGTGGTAACATCGTTTGATATTTAGTTTGAAATTCGGTTTTTTTTTTTCATATAAAGATACGAAAATAAGTAGATATATAAATCTTTAAAAAATACTTTACAAAGGATCGACGGAGGTAAAGTGTTCCCTCTTGTTTTCTTTTCCTCATAAAGGAAATGTTTCTTTTCCTTAATGTTTCATTGTTTAAGTGTTTTTTTTTTATTTAATAAGTCTGAAGAAAGGCTGTTCTTGTGAACATTTTCAAACGACATATTGTTTGAATTTGTCGAAATGGTCTTGAAACAATTGTAACTAACAATGAAATACACTTTTTATTGCTATCAACCCATTTCTTGGAGTCTTGGTTTTTGTTAAAACAATAAATGAATGCTCAATTATGAAATATAATAATTTTGTAGCTTACTTTTTAAGTCATCTCTCCTTTTTAGCTTAAATTTATTAGTATATGAACAATTACTGAATTATATTAACCCAGTATAATTCGGAATACTCCAAATTTGTTATGTATATATATATATATATATATATATATATATATATATATATATATATACTATTTGATCAATTTATCATCATTCTCTAATGGATTCGTACATCATAAAGATTTTTCTGCAATCTAGTTTTTTTTTAATAGGTTTAATTCTAAATAAGCACCCCATCTTTTTATTATTCAAACTATTTCCATTGTTAATTTAATTAACCACCTCTCCAGGAGGTAAGGCACAAGGACAAGGGTGGGTTTGATGAAAGTGTTTCTGTGGAACGAACTGGATTTGAACTTGGCACACTTGGGTTTTCAATCAGTGTCGTTAACAACTTAGCCACCGTCAAATGAGGGGCTAAACCAAAATATATTGCCTAGTAATGTCGCATTTGATTACAGTTTGAACTTTGACAATCAAGGCTAAAGGCAAAGTGTGAAATCTGTCTGATATTACGCTTCATTTTGTTTTCGTCCCTGGTCAGTGAAAAAACAGTCCTTAAAGTTTGAGATAATTTAAATGTTTATCCCAATAATAAAAAAAAGAGTGTTGCTTATTTAGAATTAAACTCATTTTTAAAATAACTAAATTGCAGGAAAAAAATCCTTATGATGTACGTATCCATCATAGAATGAGGATGTCATATACCGAAAACCACGTAAATTGATCAAGTATTTTTTTTTTATATAGAAAATCGTTTTTTACGATTTTAAGAGTAAGTTGTATCAACTGCAATAATGATTCTGATCTCGATAGTTCGAATTGACTTGTCTACCCTATTAAATATAAAACATGATAAAGAAAAATAAACAAAAAGAAATCACTTGAAAAGGGCGCGTTCAAGCCGAAAGCCGCTTAATATATTTAAATATCTATTTTTAAAATCCCAATCCCAGTACTACTTTTTGGGGCTAGTTTTTTCTATAACATTAAAACCCGACCTTGTGTCAAAGTTAGCCTTCGTGGGGAGAAAAGTAAATAGAAACTGGGGACATTTTCAAGACTGTCGCAAAGAATGTAAGCTCCATTTATCGTGTTAGGAAATTACTTACACTAGAGAGTATCCAATATTTTTAGAAAGCTACAATTCGCCTATGCATGGAGCATTGTTGCCACATCTTCTAGTCTCTCACTCTTAGACTGGGTATAAAAAAGAGTCTCCAACCTAATATCAACTAAGCTCCAACATCTCTCCCATTCGCCGCAATATTACATTTCTGTGCCTGTTTTACAAATAATATGTTCTGATGAACTCATAGCGCTTGTGCCCCTTCAACGTACATATTACTAACCATACAAGAAGCAAAATCTCACCCCTTCGCTGTTGAGGTCCCTAGACGTTGGAAAGCCTTCTGCTTTAATAATTTCTTCCTACGGAAGTCCCTCCCTGTTTTTTTTGCTTCCCTGACTGACGCATGTTTGAATGTAATATAAACAGACATCTCGTTGGTGAACTGCTAGACACGATCAAAAACTGTAGTCTCTTACGTTCCAAGTTGCAATATGCCTTGTTTGGAGTGAAAAGGGTTAAAAAGAAATGCTATTTCAAACTTAGGCCTGACAGACTAATCGACTGACCCAAAGTAAGGTGCGTCTATTCGATTCGCGTGTTAAAAGAGGGGGTGATACTATCGATGTCATCCCTAAGTATTAGAAAGTAAGGGATAAAGAGAAAAAGAAATATAACAAAAAGTGTTTATCGGCAGAACCACGTTATTAGAAGTTGTTCACCAAGGCACACAAAAGACAGCTGAAGTAGTGCTGTGAATCATGGTGTGGCGATAAACGGGAACAAATGTGCTTCAAATATATTTAGAGTTAGTTTGCGGGGACTTTGAGGAGTAGCAATAAGTTTTACGACATTTAGGAACCGTTTTCCGATGATTTACGGCAGTGATAGTTAACGGCAGTAATAGGTAACAGCAGTGACAGTTAATGACAGTTGCGAGTGTGGCACATAGAACGCAGGTGGTGGTTCGAGATAAGCTGGCGTAAATTGACGAACACGACCTGTTTTAGACTTAGACATGACATAAAACGCAGGGTCGTTGTAAACGGGCGGACAGAGTATCTTATTTATATGCGTGGTCGTATCCGAAACAAAAACTTTGCTCACACAAAAATGCTTCTGCTTGAGTAATTTGTTGGATAATCCATCCTCACGATGAAGCAGCGGGCACGAATGCCAAAAGCAAACTAGCGAATGTGGTTAGCGCAGCGGAAGACGCAAGCGCCATCTAACGTCTCATTTCCGCCACTTCCTTCACTTGCTGCGCGCCATTTTTGTTATTTCCGGCACACCTAATTGCGTAACATCATTAAATAAAGAAGTAGGAAAAACTGCGTGTCAGCTATACTTGTCTGTCTGTTTGTCTGTCTGTCTGTTCGTCTGTTTGTTTGTCTGTCTGTACTTATCTATCTATTTAAAGCTCACTATCTGGGCTAGTCTCATCGCATCTATTTCAGCCTCACTGTAATTCTCCATTTCTCTCTCTCTATCTCTATCTCTCTCTCTCTTTATATATATATATATATATATACTAGCTGTACCCTGCCACGCGTTGCAGTGGCTCAATTTGGTGTAATGGAAAAATTTAATAAAAAGAGAAAATGCATGTTTCTTATATTAGTACAGCAATCCACTGCAAAAAGTGAAAAAGGCGAAAATGAAAAAAAAAAAAAAAAAAATGGTACTCTTGCAGAATTTGATCTGGATCCTCGGGAGTTTCTGTCAGTAATTCATGGTTTGGACTTGACCAACAATCAGTGGATGAAGCCGAACGTAGCAAAAATGTTTAAACGCTAAATGTTTTTTGTTGTTGTTGTTGTTTTACAAAAATGTGAGTTAGTAATTAATATTTGGTTGATGGTGGGGGGGGGGAGGGGGTTACTATACACAGATTCGAAAAAGTTGTCCGAAAACAAATAAATGAAAGCAAAGGTAAGGTAATTTACGTTTCTACCTAATAGGATAATTGTTTAGTGTTTTTATGTAATGTAAAATGTTTAATTGGCTCAAAAATCAGAAATGGTCGTGGACTCTGTTGAATACGTTAAGTTTGTGAAAGTAAGTTGAAAACCAAAAACTATACAAAACAGTGTCTGAAACTCACCGAATGTATGTTACTATGACATAGGCTGGCATAATCGGTGGGTTTGTAACAGTATTTTGTATAGTTTTTTTTTAGTTTTAACTTACTTTCTCTAACTTAAAGTAATCAACAGTGTCCACCACCATTTGTAGCTTTCAAATACCCCGATAAACACTGATTAAATGAAAAGGGTTTGTATTACTAAACACAGATACAAAGAAGTTGTCAAAAAATAAATATATAACAAATAAATGTTATCAAAGGCAAGAAAAGTATATGTTCTACCTAACTGGATAAGATTTTAGTGTTTTTATGTAATGTATAATCGGTTCAAAAACATTCAATATTTATCGGTATATCTGAAAAATACAAATGGCGGCAGACTGTATCGAACACGTTAAGTTTGGGGAAATTTTGGGAAAATGAGTTTAAACTAAAAAACTATACAAAATACTGTTAGGAACTCACTCAATATATGTTACCATGACGTAGGCTGGCATATAATCGGTGGTTTTAAACTTTTGTTCTATACAGGTGACGACTTTTAAAAGTCCCTTTTAGTGATTACCTGGTTTGAGGATATTTGTACAACTAAACGGCAAATCTGCGCAAAAAAATCCGGTATTATTTTACTTTAAGGCCCGTTTCACGTTCATATATAACGAAATATTTTATTGTAGATTTCGGTGTGCTAAAAACGAATCTGCAAACCGTTTCCGTAGCAAAAAAAAGTTTTCATGATATTCATGAAATTACTTTTTCGAAAAGTGGGTGATTACCTTTCAATGTAAATTTAACTTAGAATGAGCACCCACTTTCTGGCCACCTGAGAGAGGGGCATTTTCTGTGTTTCTTGGCTAAAAAGTTTTTTGTTTCATTTCTTTTGCATGGTAATAACCCCTGAACTCTGGGACTATTTTCCATTTCACAGTCGTAGCCTTTCTTCATATCATAAAAACTATTTTTTTGCGACGGAAACGGTTTGCAGATTCGTTTTTAGCACACCAAAATCTACAAATTTTTATTTTGCTATTTACGAACGTGAGACGCACGGCCCTTAATGGAAAATTATATCAAAAATCCGAGGGAAAATAGTTTTCAATAAAAACAGCAAATGAATTCGATAGAAAAAAAATGGATGCTGTTTTTTTCTTTTTTCTGTGTGTTTCTTGGCTAAAAAGTTTTTTGTTTGATTTCTTTTGCATGGTATTAACCCCTGAACTCTGGGACTATTTTCCATTTCACAGTCGTAGCCTTTGTTTATGCTATGCGTAAGCATAAACGAAAAATATGCATTCGCGTACTAAACTGCCTTGTCAAAAAACCTTTTAGACAATAAACACGAAAATAAATGCCCCTTCCTCAGGTGGCCAGAAAGTGGATGCTCATTTAAGTTAAATTTACATGGAAAAGTGATCACCCACTTTTCGAAAAAAAATTTCTTCAGATCATGAAAACTATTTTGGTACTCCTTGGGCGTTGAGTTCCATGGCGACCCACAGAATTATTTAATGGTCGTTCCCTTAGTACCCCGTCTAGTCAAGGCTAACACATGCGCACGTAACATTTTTTATTTATTTACTTACGTGGTGGAGTTTCTATACTGATAGGTTTTTTGAAATTTTTTCACTGGATTATTATCGATTGAACACTAACCAGATTATGAAAAAAAATTGAAAAAAAAAAATCATTTCAACATTTGAAAGGGGTACTCACTTTTTAGTTACCACGTTCTGATAAATCGGTCACTCATTTTTTTTTTTTTTCTAAATACGGAAGTGTCTTCGGGAGATATAAAATGGTCGCATGTTGACGAAGCAATGTATCGGGAGGCGTACGGGATGAAAAATTATTGGTAAAGTTTTAGATTAGGTCCACCTCCTCAATTTTCTTTTAAATGACGACTTGAATTGGTTTTCGACTATGCTGAATACGAAAATCGCAATGAAATTTTGCAGAAAGAAGTAGTTATCAAGATATAAAAAGTTGTATTATGCATTGTAATCTTTGGCGGCCATCTTTTTTACGTGCGTGTATTTGTTTATGGCGCGTGTGCACATAAAAAGATGGCCGCCGAAGAATACAATGCATAATACAATTATTTATTTCCGCAAAATTTCCATGCGATTTGCGTGTTCAGCATACTCGGAAACCTATGTCGTCGTTGAAAGGAAAATTGTGGAGGTGGACCTAATCCTAAAAATATTTAATATATATATTTTTATAATTCGCGAGGTAAATTTATTTTAATAACATAAAAACATCCCTCGACTCTAAAGATGTATATATATATATATATATATATATATATATATATATATATATATATATATATATATATATATATATATATAAATGTAAATTTGGTTCGTTACAAACGAATAAAACAATATTTCTACGTTACCAATTTATTTGAAATTTTCAGACAACCCATCTTTAGAGTCGAGGTATGTTTTTATGTTATTAAAATAAATTTACCTCGCGAATTATTAAAATATTAAATAAAATAAATATATTTTTTTAACCGTTACTGCGAATCTGTTCTGTTGATAAAAATGAATTTCCGGTTCGATTCATTTCACAGCCACGAATTGACGAAAGATTTCATTTTCTGTTAACTCGATAAGTAAAAAAACAAAACAAAAAAAAACATAATTCATTTATTTATCTTCCAAATTTTTTAATTTACACATCTTTTCTTTATTATATAAGGCCAAAAAAAGTTTGTCGCTTGCTATGCTAAAACAAAGTTTTTTTGTTTTTTATTATTCTAATTTCAAAATCTGTTGCACCATTATTGTGATGTTTAATTTGCAGTATATTTCAATTTAACTTTTATTATAAAAAGTTTGAGTTTATGATTTGTTTCCTGCCAAAAAGAAAAAAAAATACCCTCTCTGAAAAAAAAACAGGCAAAACTAGCTGATAAAATATGTAAGCCTTCTGGGGAGCTAACCGCTTCAATATAATTCCAGAAACATATAGTGAGAAAACACGGAACATTTTATATATTGAATATACTATATTTATAATTTTTTTATTGTAGGATTCTCCTGATCTCGCGGTTTTTTTTTAAATCTTAGTTGACAACATTGCATCACTAAAAAAACACTACAGGCTTAATGTAAACAGAATGTGTTTACAATATCGGTAAATTTACAATGGATTTAATTACATGATTATTGATAATGTAACCATGTGATTGAAATTTAATTTAAATTAACCACACGTGGTCGCTTGGTAGGTACACACAAAATGAATGCCGACGCTCAAAGTGTATACACATTTTGACACCTCCCTTTACTTAAAAATTCACCAAAAATGAGGAAATTAACGAATTTTAATGAAAATTGCAGTATTTTTCAAATAATGATCACAGAATATAATGAACTAATTATTTTTACTTAACTCTTAGTGAAAATGTTTTATCTTGTTTAAACAAAAAATACTTTTACTAAAGTTATGGCTTTCAGTAGTAAATAAAAAACGCAAGAATTTATTTTTGCTTTTTTTAAAGCATCGTAATTTGTAACAATAAAAAATAATTTTTACAGTAACATTACGAAAAAAGCCCCTAAAGTCCGTATTAATGAATTCGATATAACTCGAAGAAAAATGAATTCTCGCATACTATTCAGGAAATAAAAGATTCAATTAGATTTCTATTTCAGTCACCTAAATTATTTAGGGTGAAATGAGTTTAGGAATTTATAGCCAAACCTAAATATTTTTTTTGTTAAATATCCAGATACGCTACTACAGAACACCGACCACTCTAATTTGTTTGGGGGGGATGTGATGTTGGGGGGGGGGCGCCCCCACATCACATCCCTCAATGTACAAAATAAAATCTTCGGAAAATGTTAAATGGTGTTCTAATTGGTAAATGTCGGTGCGTTACTTACGGAAAATTTGAAAATTCTATGTTCCAGGTAAAAAAAAAACCCAGATAAATTACTCCCCCCTACTCCAACTTGGTGTGCTTTCCTTTTCTTATTTTATTTCTTTTTCAGCTAATTTTAAATTTTCCACCCAAAAAGCGCTATAATGTATTTTTGAAAATTAGAAAATTCTATGTCCTGGAAAAAAAAATCCCCTCCCCCCAACGTAGTTTGCTTGGTGAAGCCGTCGTTTATGCTACAGCGTGCATGCGCGTAGCATAAACGGAAGCTGCAAAATGGTGGAAAGAAGTTCGTGAGTTCAGGGGTAAATACCATGCAAACGGTAAATTTGCCCCAAGTTTGACTATCAGATTCGTTGTCAACGACCTCAATTACCTATAAAAAACAAATTAGAGTGGTCGGTGTTCTGTAGTAGCGTATCTGGATATTTACCTTTTTTTTCTTGTTTAAAAAAATAGCATTAATGCAGTAAGTTAGGTAAAATTTGCATAGAATGCTCTGCTTTACGGTTGTTATAAAAATGGAACGGAAATTTGAATTTCGTTCCCTTTTAAATTCTGTACATTTTTACATTACGTCGTTCACATTCGACACGTCAACTTTATAGCTTTTCGGGTATTCTGGCAAGGTTAGGGGTGTCTATTCCGAAAGCCGTTCTTAACATGGGTAGATTGGTAGGTGTGTAAGAAATTTCGTGAAAAATAGTGAATAATTCCACCCCGTCTTTCCAAGCTTATAACTCCTCGAAAAATGTAACTCAAGCCCTAAATTTTTTTCCAATTAAAGGAGCAAGGACCAAGGTTTCATTAAAAAAAACAAAAAAAAACATGTTTAAAAAAAAAAAGGTTTTAACTTCGGACTTTACAGGTAAATTTCTAAAAAACACTACTTTTTTTGTTTTAAATTTGAATATATTATTTATTGACCTTTTCTCTTCAATTTGTGAATTTGGTGAATAAATTATTTACTTTTTAATAGACATTTCAAAATGGGAGGCGTGAATTATTCTACCCCCTGTCTTTCCAAGCTTATAACTACTCGAAAAATGTAATTCAAGCCCTAATTTTTTTTTCAATTAAAGGAGAAAGGACCAAGGTTTCATAAAAAAAGAAAAAACAAACAACGTGGTTTAAAAAAAGGTTATAAACTTCGAACTTTACAGGTAAATTTCTAAAAAACACTACTTTTTGTAATTCAAGCCCTAATTTTATTTTCAATTAAAGGAGCGAGGACCAAGGTTTCATAAAAAAAAAGAAAAAACAAACAACGTGGTTTAAAAAAAAAGGTTATAAACTTCGAACTTTACAGGTAAATTTCTAAAAAACACTACTTTTTTGTTTTAAATTTGAATATATTACTTATTGACCTTTTCTCTTCAATTTGTGATATATAAAACTTTGGTGTGTAAATTAATTATTTACTTTTTACTAGACACTTGAAAATGGGGGGCGTGAATTAAAAAAATAACGTTTGTCTAAAATATTATATTCGGTTGATTGGAAAGAGCATAAAATTTCACATTGACCCTGAAAATATTGTAAAAATAGAATCAATAGAAAAATTTTGATAGATTTTTAAAGTTTAAAAATTGAAAAATATTGAGTTCGTAAAATTCATTACTGTTTTTTAAAAAATAAAAAAATATATTTCTATTACTTTTAAAACAACTTTAATAGTTTATTTTGGAAGTATAATCAATAAAGAAAATAAAGAACCCACTTTTAAAAGGAAATTACGAGATTTTTATATTTTATTCGCAGTTTCGTGACAGGGGTGTAAAAAATTCCTACAAAAATTCTGATACATCTACTAGATTGGAGTGTTTATTCATTGTAAACGTACCAGACAACCTATAAATGGCGACATTTCCAATGTGAATGGTAAGCTGGACTTATGTAAAAAAATAACAAAAAGATATACCAAACTGACTTTTTCGTTTAAAAATGGAATTATTTCCCTTTCGTTATTAACTTTTTTTTTTAATAAATATTTTGTGTTTTATATACATAAAGTACAATTGTTGAATGTTACTGTTTTGATTATATTCGTTTGAGGGGGGGGGGGGCACAATTAAAAAATTAAGAAAGATAAAAACGAAGCGAAATTTAAGTTTCCGTTCCATTTTTACAACAACCGTAAAACAGTGCATACTCAGCAAGTTTTATCGTACTTTATAAGCATATGGAAACACTAAATCAACATTTTATTTATTTTTTTTGCATAATTAATGATGGAAGTATTTTTCTGTTTATTTTCTTAACATCTGAAAAAATAAATAATTTGTACATTCTCTTGAAAAAAAGAATCAAACTTTTCTCTACTTTCACATGTGTTCCATTTTAACAAACTGAGCCACAGCAACGCGTGGCCGGGTACAGATAGTATATATATATATATATATATATATATATATATATATATATATATATATATATATATATATATATAACTCTTGGTTCGTTCGTAATTAATAGTCTAAATAACCACTGGACGGATGGCTTCCACATATTTTGGTATAATATGTTTACGGTACGCATGCGTGTTTCTATATATCTCTTTGTAATTATAACATTATACGTAATTTTTCTATAATAAATATTTGGTTTTCTTTGTACGGATGGGCCATTTTTTTTATTTGGGGACAATTGTTTCACACCGCGTGTCATCACGTGGCATCACTAAACGGAACTTTTATATACCAAATTGATTTTTTTTCGTTTAAAAATGGAATTATTTCTCTTTCGTTAATATATATATTTTTTTAATATTTCGTGTTTTATATATATAAAGTACAATTGTTGAATGTTATTTTCTTGATTATATTTGTTTGGGAGAAGCACAATTAAAAAAAAAGATTAAAACGGAGCGAAATTTAAATTTCCATTCCATTTTTACTTTTTATGAATATTAAAAGAAAAATTACTAAACATTTATTAATAATGCCTCACTTTTACAGACATTTGTTTTTAAATTTCTTAAATGACGACTTTTATCGACTTTTTTTTAAAAATAGCATTTGCAGATGGGTATGCTGACATTTGTTTTAATTTCTTTTTAAATGACTTTTTATCGACTTTCTTTTTTTAAATTGCATTTGCGGATGGGTAAAAAACGAAAAAAAATAACTAAAACATTTACTGATAATTCTCACTTTTACAAATATTTTTAACAAATAAATTTTATCAAAGTCAAGATACCGAAAAATTGTCAGTAAATGGCTTAGTTATTTTTTTCGTTTTTTACCCATCCGCAAATGCTATTTAAAAAAAAAGTCAATAAAAAGTCATTTAAAAAGAAATTAAAAAAAACAAATGTCAGCATACCCATCCGCAAATGCTATTAAAAAAAGTTGATAAAAATCGTCATTTAAAAAGAAATTTAAAAACAAATGTCTGTAAAAGTGAGGCATTATTAATAAATGTTTAGTAATTTTTCTTTTAATATTCATAAAGAGTAAACCTTTTTTTCAAAATAAATGTAACAAATAATCGTTTAGTTACTACGACAACGTCAGTAAATAAAAAAAAGTGTTACGTGCGCTTGTGTCAGAAAGGGAGCGATGCGTGTTTTTTTTATGCTGGTCGCCATGGAACTCAACGCCCAAGGAGTACCAAATTCTGTTTTCCAAAAGAAACGTTTACTACCAACTTTCTTTAAAAAAAAGTGCAAGTTTTCCTGAAAAAAAAACCTTTCACCTAACAATTTATGGCAAAAAATAGCGACCCATAAAAATCTGGGGTGCTTCTACACTTTATTGCCAAAATTGGAGACGCCATTTTTTTTTTCACGCACTTGCTATCCAAATCTAGGGGAGACATTATATGGCCGAACGATTGCTTCCGGAAAGGGAAAGAATAATTTTATCAAAATTAACATTTATTACTTCCGGAAACTTGGTAAACCGATATTACTAGAGAAAATGAATCTTGACAATTCAAAAAAAATGTTTAAAATTATTTATTTGTTCGAAAAAAAAAGACAAAAAGAAAACAAACTATTTTATAAAAGTCCAATGTTGCTTTAAAAGTAAATAAAGAAAGTGAAAGAGAACATATATCCGTAATTGTTTAATTGTAAATGTTTCGATTTAATTGATAAGAACGAGAAAGTTTTTCATGGAACAATTTTTGTTATTTTATTAAAAACAGAAAATTGAAATGACATATTCATAATAGTTTAACCTGGGCGAGCGCCATTTGAAAACCAAAACAAAACCAAAACATTTATTAGTTTTTTGTTTGTTTGTTTATTTTTTCGTTTGTGTGTTTTGTTTTTTTGGGTTTTCTTTTCGAACAAATAAATAATTTTAAATATTTTTTTGAATTGTCAAGATTCATTTTCTCCAGTAATATCGGTTTACCAAGTTTCTGGAAGTAATAAATGACAATTTTAGTTTAAGGGAGAAATAAATGTTAATTTTGGTGAATTTATTTAGTTTATCGTTTCCGGAAGTAATAAATGTAAATTTTGGTAAATTTATTCTTTCTCTTTCCAGAAGCAATCGTTCGGCCATATAATGATGTCTTATAAATTACTAAAAAGGGTCTCAGTATTTAGTATAGCCTCCATTATTACGAATTACTTCAAAAGTTCTCTCCGGCATGCTTGCTACTAAGTTTTTTTTATCAGTTGCGAAGGAATTTTATCCCACGTACTGAAAACTGAATCAGAAAGTTCATTTATCGAATCATACTGGGTTCCATCCTTGAACACTTCTTTTGCCATCAATCCCCAAAAGATTTTCAATGGGATTGAGGCCTGGAGGACATATTGGATGATCTAACAATTCTATATTATTTGAAGAAAAGTATTCTCGTGCTTGTCAAGAAGTGTGTATCGCAGCGATGTCTTGCTGGAAAATCCAATCTCTTCCACACAGACGTGGACCTTCAGTCCTGATAGAAGCATTTTCAAGCATTGAAATGTACTTCAATGATGTTTGCCTGCCTTTCACTACTTGCAACTTTAGGGTCCCAGCTGACGAGAAAGCACCCCAGATCATTAAAGACCCTCCTCCACTATGCCGAGTTGAAAAAGTCTCTTTGGGCAAATTTTTATCATGCCAATAGTGTTGAAATCCATCTGGACCATCTAGATTAAACTTTTTCTCATCGGAGAAAATTACATTTTCCCCACTTCTCTTCATCCCAAATCTGGAATTTTGCGGCATATTTAAGTCGGTTAGTTTTGTGCTGTTCAAGAAGACGTGGTTTCTGCAGTCGCTTTAAATGATTGAAACCCTTCATTTTCAGATGCCTTCTGATGGTTGTAGGACTACATTCTGCTGCTGTGTGGCTTTTCAATCGACTTGAGCTCATACTGGATTTATTTTTTAAACTTTTGATACGGCGATCCAGTGATGGGTTTATTTATTTTTTTGGTCGACCTGGACTCTTTTTGTGCCCATATTGATCTGGATTTCTTAAAAAATTTGTGATGATTGTTTTGCTACGATTCACTTTGTTTGCAATAGATCTATGGGAGAGATCACCCCTATTAAGCTCAAAGATCCTTCTTCTCTCAAACTTTGATAATGGTTTCCCTTTTGCCATTTATAATTTAGTAAGATGTTTTTTATCCACTAACAAGTTGCTTTTAGTAATATAGAAAGCTTTTCGTATTCATTTTTTCAAAACTAGCCGATTTTATTAAAGTGGTCTTATCATTTTGACCAGGTGAAAATGTTTGTTTTTAAAAAAATAATTATTAGATCAGGGTTAAGGTTTCGAATGAAGCAGATTTCATTTTTCTCCATCATATTTTCCCTTTTGGCAATGGTTTCAACCATTTGTTTGATTAAAAATTCGATAATATGCGTAAACGCTTACTTTCTTAAGTGGTCTTATGATTTTGACCAGGACTGTATATATATATATATATATATATATATATATATATATATATATATATATATATATATATATATATATATAATAAATTCCACAGCCAATATATATATATATATATATATATGGTGACCAAAAAACAAAACAAAAGCTAAATGGAGGCCATCTAGAACATATGCTGTAGAACGGAGAAAAAGGCCAAAGACCCTAGTGTTTTGATGTGATGTTTTGAAAATAATAAACTAGTTATGGCCAAAGTTTAATTTCATTCAGACAAAACACTAAGGAACGGAGCCTAATTAGAGTTGGAGCCCGTTTTTTGGGGGGTTCACACACACATTATATATATATATATATATATATATATATATATATGATTATTTTTTTTGGAAAAAGAAATCCAGCAGAGTGTTCAATTAAAAGGAAAATCCGAATAATAAGAGCGTATATATATTGTATTTTGTGTACAAAAAGTTGATAGATGAGATGTCATTGATACCGTCGGTTTCAACCCGATAATTAGGACCGTTTTAGATATCCATATTAAGCTCTCTTCAGCCAATACTTATCTCGTATCGGGCTTGAAACCGACGGTACCAATGACTTATCTCATCTTACAACTTTCTGTACACAAAATACAATATATAATATATATATATATATATATATATATATATATATATATGAATTACTATATATATATATATATATATATATATATATATATATATATATATATATATACCAAGTTAAAGGTAATCAGGAGGGAAATCTCGTGAATTTAACGAGGTTATTGAGAATGCTCAATAAAAAAGAGCAAGATATATATGCGGAGTGGTATGTGTGTGTGTGTGGGTGTGTGTGGGTGTGTGTTGCATATTTATGAAAATTCAAATAATTTGCAAGTCATTCTACAAATAAAGAATATGCACAAAGGCTGTTTACGGTTGTTTCAACACAGTTTATTTTAGATCATACAGCGAAACATACAATCATCTTCACAGCAGAATAGGTTATTATTACGAGAGATTAAAATCTATAGGGTAAAACTGGCCCCCGCCCCGCGAATCATGCAAGGATTAGAGGAGAGGCTAATTGTTCGCTTAAAGCAAATATCAGACACTTTTAAAAAAAACTTTTAACAAATAAACAGTAGACATAACATTTTGTTTTCATTGAAAAACGTAAACAGACTTCTGCAAATTGTTCCTATTTACAATGCCTCCCCACGGGGCAGAGTTAGACACCAGGGAGAAAAGGAACAAAAATAAAAATTGTCTCAGTCGTGAAGGATTTCTCCTCCACTGAGATAGAACAAGAAATTGAAGGGCAGCATCTAAAGAACAGATACTACACTTTGATCTTGTCCCGAGGGCCAAACAATACGGACTTAAAAAAGAAAACAGTACAGAATATCATAAAATAAACTTTTTCAATAATTATTTTATTTTTACACAACGCAGGAGCAGAACTTTTTTCTTTTTTTTTTACACGGTGGTCACCACTTATCAAGGCCCGGAAGCCACTCAGAGGTAAGGGTTATTGCCAGTACATTACGTTAGTGTGGAGATTTAATGAAGTGTTTACTTAAGAGGGCGGTTCATTAGGAATTTGTTAACGTTGGACTTGAAGACATCTAAGTTGTAGTAAGGTGGTAAGCAGGCAGACGGAACAGAGTTCCACAGGCGTGCACTTCTAAGAAAAAAGCTTTGTTCATGGAATCTACGTTTTGATTTAGGCACAGATAAAGAGTGGGGGAAATTTTTCACAGTGGATTCAGCTAGACGGGTGTTTTTCGTGAAGGATTGGCGAGGGGGGGACCAGAGATTGGAGTTCAGACGAGTACCTGCCATGGAAATAACGATAAAACAAGGATAGGCTCACAACGTCTCTTCTGTGGGAGAGAGGTTGCAGGGTAGAGAAGAGGGCATCCCCCACTAAGCCACGAAGTCTATTTTGTACTCTGTCAAGGCAGGATAGGCTGTTTTTAGCAGCTCCTGCCCAGATATGGCAGCAGTATTCCATCCTTGGACGTACTTAGCTTTTATATAGATAGAGAATTGCATCAGTAGTGAGATATCTTCTGGAGCGGTAGAAGGATCCCACCATCTTTCCAGCAACCTTGGCAACAGACTTGATGCACGTGTTCCATTTCAGATCAGGAGTAAAGGACAAACCCAGAAACTTGTCAAAACATGGGGCTTCTCCTAGACGAGAGCCATCCATTTCAATTGATGCCAGATGGGGATCAGAGCGTTGATGATGTAAAGATAGGAGTTTGGTTTTAGATGCATTAAAGGTAACCAGCCACGTCTTCCCCCACTGAACCACGCTCTCGAGATTGGAGGAGAGAGAATCAGAGAGAACTTTGTCATTTACAGCCTTTGATGTGTTGCTGTAGATGGTCGTGTCAACGAATGATTTAAGTATGTGTTTAGGGAGATCATTGATGTAGATCAGGAAGAGAGTTGGTCCCAGGATTGACCCTTGAGGGACTCCAGCATTAATACTGCAGGCCTCTGATTTTTGTCCATCGACCACTACTCTTATGAGCCTATTGGAGAGAAATGATTTAATGATTGAGAAAACATTTCCAGTTATACCGTAGCTGGAAATCTTGTGAAGTAGGCCCTTATGCCATACCTTGTCGAAGGCCTTTGATATGTCAAGAGCAATTGCCCTAGAAAGGAAGCCTTTGTCAAGAGATTCACTAATCCTGTGAGATATAACCTTTAGCACATCTGCGGTAGATCTTGCAGAACGGAAACCATATTGTGTGTCACTAAGAAGGTTATTTCTGCTGAGGTGGTTGACTATTTCTCTATTTAATATGGATTCCAGCAACTTACTCATAACACACAGGAGACTTATTGGTCTGTACTGAGAGGGAGATGACGTATCACCTGATTTCTTAAATACAGGGCATACTGATGAGGTTTTCCAGGGAGTCGGAAAGCACTTCTCCTTAAACAGTTTCGTAAGTATGGGAGCAAGTTCTTGTTGAAGCTTTTTTAACACTATAATTGGAATGCCGTCAGGGCCAGTTGCTTTACTGGAATCAAGGTTCTTGATTAGCTTGGCGACCTCATGCACGGATATTTGTATGTTACCTAGCGTGTTCTGTACTATAGGAGGAAATATGGGGAGTTGATGGCCTTCGTTGCATAGGGTAGAATTAGCTGCAAAGTTTTTTGCAAATAGTCTGGCCTTGTCTGAAGCTGAAGAGATGACCTCTGGTCCATTGATAATGGTTGGGATAGAACGCACACTTCTGTTCAGGATCCTATTTGTTATTTGCCAAAACTGGTGGGAACCAAGCCGCTGATCAGCTACTTTGGATTTAACAGACTGGGCATATAGCCCTCTTGCATTTTTTATTACTCTTAATAACTTAATAAAAGAAATTTTTAAATAATGTTGATCAAATAAAATTTTTAAAAACATTCATTAAAAGGCCTTCGTACTCTATTCAAGATCACTTTTATAAATGCTTTGTATTAAGTGCGAGTTATCGTCCTTGTTTGGACATTCTTATCATACACACAGTTGAACGCTTACTGGAGAGAACTTGAATGCCTACTAGACACTATCCTCGAGTGTGTAAGGTCTATCTGTACAAGGGTTTGTCAGAACAACCTGGCATGAGGATACTTTTTATCAGAGAAGTAAACCCTGACCAAATATTCAAAACCACATAGTATTCGCTGCCCAAATAAGATCTCCTCACTATGGCTAACTCACAGCTTTTCCGAGGAATGGTGCACCCTCTCCAAGTGATATTACCTCAAGTAATAGCACAAAGCTGGATACTCCACCAGACTAGATAAATTTTTGTCCTGGAATCCAGTTAGACCAAGAGATCAAAACAAAAGATATACTACAACATATGAAAATGGTTAATTGGGGAGAGGAAAATTATGTTCTCAATTTCTTTACTAACTCAGTGTTTGAGAGATTAAGAACTTAAATGGAACATTCGAATATCTATGTATCTCATATAGAGATCAAGTGTAAGCCCCAGGTTGTGGGCCCCTTGACTTCTGAGAACTTCGACTGAAGTAAAATAAAACAAAAAAATAATCACGCGGACATGTAATCACGTGTGCATTTAATTAGTTTACCTGATGTTTCTTGAAAAGGAGTGTGACTTTTGTTGTTGGTGCTTAAAGTCATTTTAAAATTCTGTATCTACAAGCAACGTGATGTTTATTAGCATTTATTAAGCTGAATTGATTAAATATCTCGATGTGATTAAGTGTCCACGTGATAAAAAACATGTGATTAAATGTCTAGTGATTAATAATCCGTGATTAATATGCGTGTGATGAAATGTCGGGTGATGAAAAGACCGTACACCTCAGAAAATGCCCTATTGTACCTATTTACAATGCCTCCCCACAGGACAGAGTTAGACACCAGGGTCGCTTTTTTAACGTGGAGAAAAGGTACAAAAATAAAAATTGTCCCTGTCGTGAAAGATTTCTCCTCCACTGATTGTAGACCGTATAAACGTAATAGGCAAAAAAAAAAAAAAAATTTAAGTGTTAAACGACGCTGATTTACGTCGTACAAAAATACCAAACACATACAAAAAAATAATATATAATAAAATACCATACACAAAATAATATATAATAAAATACCCAAGATAAAAACGAAAAATATATTTGGTAAATTAATGAAAGAAACAAAATCTCAAAAAGAAAAAAAAAAAAAAAGAAAAGCTAGGTTTTTACATTACATTTATGTAAGTGTTCAGCTTCTCTGCCAAGACTAAACCATATACAAACACACGTATAGTCTTTCTTTCTTTCTTTCTTTCTTTCTTTAGTTGTTGACCAATATTATATCAGTCGGTGTTTAATGATTAATATTTCCTTATTTTTATATATCTAATTATACACATCTACTGGTACTTCTGCAGTTTAAATTCCGTCCTGTACGTACCCACACGCGATGAACAAATCAGCTTTTCTGCGACTGACACAGCTCCCCCCATTTTTTAAAAATAGTATTTGCAGATGGGTATGCTGACAACGAATAGCAGTTAAATTTGGGCCAAATATTTTTCATCCCTCAAAATGGGGTGTTTATTGTGAAAGCCGTGCTTAACATGGGGAAGTTGGAGGGGGGTATTCCGAAAGCCGTTCCTAACATGAAATTACTCCAGGAAGTGAAAAGTTGTAATTGTTTTCTTTTACACGTATGCACAGTACTAATTTCTCGGTTGTGCAAAAAAAAAAAAAAAAAAAAAAAAAGTGGATTTGTTTCCGCTAGGTAGCAGTGTCGGTCGCAAAGAAGTAGATTTTTTCATCGCGTGCGCGCAACAAACATGGCCGCTAATAAATACATGTCTTTATATATCGAAAACTACTTGTCTTTGCAAAATTTAATTGAGATATTTTCTTAGTCAGCATTGTCGTAAACCTACAGAAGTCGTCATTTTAAGGAAAATTGTGGAGGTGGACCAAATATTAAAAAACAAAAGTTGGAAAAGAAAATAAATAATTAAAAATAGTAAACACTAGCATGGGTGCCCGGCGTTTCCCGGGTGTTTGGAGGTGTACGTTGAGCAAAAAAAAAAAAAAAAAAAGAAAAAGAAAAAAAAGCGATCAATTTTTTTTACTTTGACCCCTATTATGACCCCTTAACATTTATTATTTTGGGCTCAAATCAAGTTATTGAGTTAGATCCATGTCCAAGGAACCTATTTCTAAAATTTCCAGTGTGTAAACCCAAAATTGTCGGAGGAGTTTGGTATGGTTCTCAAATGTCAAATCGTTGAACTTTGACCCCTTAATCGCCAAATTTCTGAACGAAAATCAATCACGTCGATTTTTCCAAATCTCAGTACTCTGTATATAAAATTTCGAGTCTGTAGACTAAAAATTGTAGACTAAAAAGAGTTATTGCGTAGGGAAATGTACACAGACAGACACACAGACAGACAGATACACAGACACGTTCACTTTTATAGATATGCTAGCAGTTCCGCCCGGCTTTGCTCGGGCCCTATGTACTGTTCATAAGGTTATGTGCATATGTATATATTAAAAAGTGTGAATATGTAAAGTAATGCCTTTCTGTCTAATATTATTCCTTTACTACTATAGATAAAAGACAGACAGACAGACATTTTCACTTTCATAGATATATAGATAGATAGATAGATAGATGGATGGATTGGATGCAATATCTAGGAATGATTTAAAAAGTATATAAAAAAAAGACTCATACGCCACCACCGAGAATCGAAACTAAAAGGTTCAGCTCACGATTTATTTTGCCTCTGCCGTCAATCACTGGGCTATGAAAACATGTTTACTGCAAGGCTAAAAATTAAAGCATGAACCAATAGTTACTAAGTTATGCATTCGTAATACCGTCGTTCGACCTTCACCTGGCAAATTTCGTTTTTTTTTAAATTCTTTCAATTTTGCACCGATTTTTCCGGGTTAAAATACAAATATAAAGTTTTGCATGGATTCAAATACCTTATATATGAAGTTTCATATCTGTAGACCTAAAACTCCAGGAAGAGTTTGGTCGGCAAAATTTGTTAAACAAAAATATATACGTATACATAAATATATATGGAAACAATTTTGTGTTTACAATAAACTTTTTACTCAAATATTATGCAAGTGTAAATCATGAAGAATATCTGCATGAATATAATTACAAGTAATAGTTAACTAGAGATGATCATCCCATTAGAAAACCGAAGCAATTAATAGGGAATTAATTAAAATGAATGTTTAAAAGAATATGCAAATTAGCTAGATCTTTTGCTGGTGAATGCAATTCTACGACCCATACATAAGAAAATTGTAGTTTCTTTTTAAATAAATAGATAAGAGGGTTTTTAATATGAATATCAATACTCACAAAAGAAAAACAAATTTATAGAAGGATAGATAGATAGATAGATAGAAGACAATGAATTTATTAGGGTAGGTTGTTTACATGGTCGTTTTTTGTTAATGACTTCCATTTGCTCGGTATAATGCGACAGCATTCGTTTTGTTGTATTGTATCTAATAAGGGGGACCGTTGTATGATCGTCTAATGTTCTGTCTATTTGTGATATATTCATATCTAATTGTTCATATGCTTTTGTGTGTGTGTATGTGTTACATGTATTTTGGACATATCTTCTTCATACATCGTTGATCTTGTCTATCTGGAATTCATCTCGTTCAAGACGATGAATGGTTTTATATAGTTTTTTTTATTCACCTTCCAGATGTCGATTGCAGTAGAATGGAAAGTGAATGTCTTTGCTTGCATAGGTCTTATTTCCACACACGTCGCATCCCCTCAGTGAAGGGGAGGGGACGACCTATTAAGCCGTCCGCTGTTCTCTACGTCCAAACCCAAACTCTTGACTCCAGCTAACCTGATCACGTGACTCACACCCAGATCCGATCAGCTGACCCTCACGTCTGGTAAAACGTGTCTACCATATGATTTACCATATTTCTTTCTTATGTTCGACCTATTTCCTAACAGTTTTTCGCTAGGCGTCGCCGAGCGTCGCCGAGCGACACATACGGAAAAACTGGAGTTAAACTGCAGAAGCTCCAGTTAGTGTGTATAATTAGATGTATATATATAAAAAAGGAAATATTAATCACTAAACCTCGACTAATATAATATTGGTCAACAATTAAAGAAAGAAAGAAAGAAAGAAGGAAAGAAGGAAAGAAAGACTATACATATGTTTGTGTATAGTTCAGTCATAGCAGAGAAGCTAAACACTTAGGTAAACAGGGTGAAAGATTCGTTTGCTGTTGGCATATGTTGGAAATTAAATGTTTAACAATTGAAATCGATGCCGTGCGAAAGAGTGCATGCCCTAGCGATGTTATATTGTAATGTCCTGGAGTGGTCGTTTGAATGGTCTACTTCCTGAATAAGAGAATTAGTAGACAACCAATCAGACACAGCCGATTTTCCCGAGGGAGACTTTATTATTTTTTTAAATCTACTATGGGAAAGTTAATGATGTATTTGTGTATCTATTAACCAGTTACGGGCGGTGTAGGAATAGAATCTGCGGAACGTGTAGATTTCCTCCTGGTGTAAATTGGTGGTGGTTGTGGTGGTGATAGGCTAAATATTTAGAGGGGAAAATAGATACCCCTTCCTCTAATGATGTTACGATTGCGATGGTGTTGCTCCTCGGATGTAATGTAGTATTTTATTATAACGAGTGAATGTGTCTAAAATGGTGTTCAAAAGTTACATAAAAAAGTGGCTAATAGCGAAGATGTATTGAATTTATATGTGGTATCTGTTGCTGCAAACCTACGATACTTTTTCTTTTTCATTGCCGTGACGTCACTCTGCACACAGCTCGGCATTTGCATACAGCTGCGCTCTGTTAAATTATGGATATTTAAAAATTTATTCTTTTGTACATCTTTCTGCTGTTTTCTTTCAAAACATGACTTACTTATCGAACTTACAAAATCTTTTTCATTATATTTATTTTATTTAATAATAAAAAAAAAACAAATAAACTACTTCGACCTTTTCTCTATTAGCGACAACCTCAAATGAATGTAATATTTATCTTCTTTCCATCGCGGGAAGATGAGACACAAGGGTCGGAAAGTGGGACGGAAAAGCCAGCACGCCCGTGAAGGAACACTCTGACCTAAAAAAAAAATGCTTTTCACATAGAGTCGGTCAGTATCGTCTTTCGGGTGTAATGCATTGTGCATTGTCATTAGTTTCTTGGTCTTCTGGTTATAATTTCTTCTTTAATCCAACCTATAAATAACCCAGAGTTCCTTATTAGCGATTATGCCCAGGTGTTTATTCCTTTTATTAAATTTCTACTATATAGTTTTGTTTCTAAGAGTTTCCTAATTCTTCGTAGATACTCTTTTCCAATCTTCTCTTTCATTTCTGTAGATTTGATGGTATCTACTTTCAGAACTTCTAAATATTTCCAAGTATCGTGTTCATCAATCACCGTCATCACCTCTTGGTTGGACATTTTCATGCCCTCTGATTTTTCTAGTTTTCCCCTTTTAATCTCTAGTAGTGCACACTTTTCCATTCCATTTCAATATCCTGGCTGAATATTCTGGTTGTGTTTATCAGCTTTTCCAGTTCCGTTTTATCTTTTGCAAATAACCTCAGGCCATCCGTATACATGAGGTAGTTTATTCTTTGATCCGTATCTGTAAACTTGTATCCAACATCACGTTTCCTTAGTATGTAGGTGAGTGGTATTATGGCTATGGTAAACAGTAATGATGATAACAAGCTTTCTTGAAAAATGCTTTTCTTTATTCTTACGTCAGTCAGGTGTTGTCCTCCAGCTGTCAATTTCAGTCTCCATGCTTCCATTGTATTGTTAATAAAATCAATAATCTTGTCGAATATCTTGTATATTTTTAAGTATCCAATTATCTATGCTTGAAGGATTCTTCAATAGGTTTCCTTGTAGTCAATCCATGCCATGGCTATATTCTTTTTCTTTTCTTTTTTTTTTACCTCTTTCAGGATCTTTTGATCTATGTATAACAAATCGGATGTCCCTCTTTTTCCTTTCCAGCATCCTTTTTGTTCCTTGGGTAGTAGTTCATGATAGTTCAGAGAGTAGTAGATCTGTTCACTTAGTTGTGCCGTTAGGATTTTCCACGTGGTTAGTAAGCAGGTTATTGGTCTGTAGTTGCCCTGATCTTACGAGACCACGACACTATTTATCAAAGAATATTTAAGTATTTTGTTTTCTAAAAAAAAACTTCCCCTGTGGTTAGAGTTAATCGGTATGTGTATAGATTATTTAAATCTCCAACTTATATATAATCGGTGCAGTTTGTCCTTGTTTGTTTGTAACATAAAGAGAGGTACTTTGATTTACTGTCGAAACAAACATAACCATTATTTTTTATGTCTCAGAGTGGGACTAGCGAGATTGCTTACTATAGCAATCTCAATGCATTTACTATACCCCTCCCCATCTCCCCTTCCAGTCAAAAACGTGAATGTTTAAATTTAATTGAATTAGGAGATAAAGGTAAATACATTGAAAATTACGTTTTATTTAGGTTAACTGTCTCCCCATTAAACGTGTGTTTCATGTTAGCTTCAGAAATGAAATACTTCACCAATATCCGCTCCACATCCTAAAAATCTACAAGTTAATGTAGGAAAGGGGCACACACACACACACACACACACACACACACACACACACACACACACACACACACACACACACACACACACACACACACACACACATGAACACACACACACACACACGCACGAACACACTCACACATGCACGAACACACACACATACACGCACACACGCAAACACGCACACACACATATACACGCACACCCACACACGCGCGCACACACACACGCAGGAACACACACGCACACACATACACGCACACACGCAAACGCACACACACGCACGCGCGCGCACACACACATGTACACACACGCACACACGCACACAAATGTACATTTCTTTTCTTTTTTATTGTTTCACATCTGGAAAAAAATATAAGCAGATTCAGACACTTTATAAAAGAAAAGGAGAAAACATTCATATCTTGGCCAATAATTGATGCATTCTCAAAATTAGAAGATCATACCCCTAGATCAGAGGTTCTCAACCTGGAGTAAATTAACCCCTAACGGGTAAAAGGATTATATAATCAGTGGTAAATAATTGAAGTAGCTGATAATTTAAAAATAATTATTTCTTTTTTGATGGTGTCATGCCTAAGAAATGAAATACAAATTAATTACATAACTTTCTATTTTAGAAAAAAATTGATTTTCTTTATTTTTGTGATACGAATGTATAATAATAATCTTATACAAAAACCTAAAAGTCCTAAACAATCTTTTTGACCTTGTTTTGCAGTTACTTATGATGGCTAGGAATTTTTTGTATGGGAGTAGAGGGTAAATGGAGAAATGCATAACGTTGAGGGATCAATCATGGAGGAATTGTTGAGCATAGATGTCCTATGTGATCTTTTATTTAACCCAGCCCAGGGCCGCCCAAACCATCTACAATTTGCCTCAAAGGTTTTTCACCTCCATCTTATGCAAGTAAATATTACATCGTAAGTACATTCGTTCATATGCTCTCAACATGCGTGCTTTCTTATTTAATGAACACAATTGCACTCCTTGTTTAGTACAGGGTGTTTCAGATGAATTTGAAACATCATATATTGGCCAATAATTGATGTCTCCTAAAAAATCAAGCATTCAGACTGTATCTGATAGTGGATCTTTTTTTTTGGCCGAAGAACTGTTGCGTTGTTGAATGTATATATATATATATATATATATATATATATATATATATATATATAGTAATTTATAAAATATATATGGCGATTAAGCTACACTGAATATTCTGCGTTTCATCCAACTATAGGATTCGTCAGGCTTATGCGCATAAGCCTGACGAATCCTATAGTTGGATGAAACGCAGAATATTCAGTGTACCTTAATCGCCATATATATTTTATAAATTACTAACTAGCTCTACCTACGTATTGAGCACTTTTGAAGTAAATACTTAAAGTTTACGCATAAATCTATACTTTCGTATATTAAATTTATGCGAATAAATAAAGTAGTTATATATATATATATATATATATATATATATATATATATATATATATACACACACATTCAATAACACAACAGTTCTTCTTATGCATCTATATATATATATATATATATATATATATATATATATATATATATATATACACATTCAATAACGCAACAGTTCTTCTTATATATATATATATATATATATATATATATATATATATATATATATATATATATATTTGTGATGGGACGATTCCAATATTTTTCCTGATTGCGATACAATTACCGATTCCATACTAAATTACCGTTTCCAATACAATTACCGATTCTGATTCTTTATAAATCTCTAAATATTTAACTATAAAAGTGTTATTTTGTCTTGATTACTGTAAAAACACATCTTAAATGTGCACATATTTTCTCAAACGTAAAAACACACTTGTGAGGAGATGATCTAGAGATTTTAGTCTTCTTGGAAGTTTAAAATATATAAATATTTATCATTTTATTATTACTACAAGCAGTGGAAGAATTTTCTTAAACCAAAATCAAATAAAAAAGATAATTTAAGGAATTTTGCATCAGAAAATAGGGTCAAATTTTTCCGATTCCGATATCGATTCCAATACTCTAAAAAGCTCTGATTTTTCCGATTCCCGATTCAAATATATATATATATATATATATATATATATATATATATATATATATATATATATATATATATATATATGCAACTTTCTAGTTTGCACTTTTTAAATGCTGACTATTTCGTTATTTTCAAAATCAATACAGAGACGAATTTATCAACATTATAAGTTTTATTTACAATTAAGCTTTTTTGCCCATTGACAAAGAGAGAGGGGCGTTAGTTGTAGAAGTTGGTTGGTTGGTTGGTTGGTTGGTGTGTGGCACGACGATGGAGAGATGTCGATCACGTTCGATGGCTGTCAGTCTGCTCTCCCCTGATGTTTATATTTTATCTTATATAGACATCAATCGACATTCGTGGGAATGTAAATATTAAGATATTACATTCTTCTTTTTTTAATTTGCATTGTGCAATTCATAAACTACTGACCTGGAATGTAAACACTTCTTTGTTTTTGAGATAATTATAATTCCGGTCAATTTTTTATGGGACACAAGAATGTAAATCAAATATCCATCTGAAATGTGCATGTGTGCACACCTCTGATTTCATCGGCATCGCCACGTCTTCATATCAAACAGAACCTGCTCTGAGCCTTCACCATGGCGTTTCAACTTGGAGTGGATGGCCTTCACTGTGTCTTTCAAGAAATGCTTGAACCCCAGTTTGATCCTGGCAATCAACTCGCTCTGGATATTACAGGCAGTACAGTTTTTTTTTTAAATGAAAATTTCTATAGACAGGCATGAAGCCATTTGTTGTAAGGGAGTTAAAAATACTGCTGCAAGATTAAAAAATAGCCAACAATAAGTTTTAGATGAGTAGAAAACAGCAATTCTTTCCTCTTTGTTAGAAACATCGCTCATGAAATGTGAGTACTAAAATTGGTGTCTTTCTCAATTGTGCTCTACACATAATCGTCCATGCAGCTACAATAAAGCAAGTTGGAGTGCTAGACGTTCGGACTGCTGAAGTTGTGGAAGTTCTCAGACAAATACTTCTGGAGTTCCCGCATAAAGTTGAGCCCTGTTGCCACATGTATGGCTTTCCTCCAGTCACAATTCTAACTCACTGCTTGACAAGTGGACAGTAACATAATATAGTCATCTGAATTGATGTTGCACATTAGGAACCCTACGTCAGTAGCAATAAAGTTAGCGTGTGTGAATTTTGACAAGAGTCACATGAATGCAAGTCAGGATAAACTTGAAGACATGAGAGACGGCTAACGTAAATGTAACACAGAAGGCAGAAGTCAAAACAGAAGTCGAACAGTGACGAATGACAAATGAGGTTGCAATTTTTTTTTTGAGCGAAAGAAAACTAAGGTTTTCAGATCTGTCGCTTGGTGGAAGTCATGCGAATGAGCCACTGCTAATAATGTAATCTAATGCAAATGTTACCTTCACGTTTTTCCATCTGCGTCATTCATTTATTAATTGAGAAAGTTAAGTTTAAGAAATAAATAACTAGGTACAATGACGTTAATTTCTATCTCTGGAGTCCATTTTCTCCAAAGTAAAAACCTTAAAGAAAACTCAGTGAACATCTCCCTTGTGTCATCTTGGTGTTACCAGATCAGACTGTCTGAAGATATTAGCTTCTTGACTCAAGTGCACCGTACATTAAATTTTTTTGTTGTCGCTTTTGATTTTTTTTTTTTATATATCTTTAGCAAAACTTAATTGTTCTGCAAAGCCAAAAATAAAAACAACAATCCTGCCCCGCCTCTCATTTTCTTTCTGTCCAACTTCTCTGTCTGAAGATACTCGCTTAAAATGCGCCAAACATTGATGTTATTGTTTTTCCTTTCCCTTTACAAAATTCAATCATGTTCTGCACCCCCCCAAAAAAACATAATCCTTTACAAAACAACCAAACCAAAGCAAACACTATAAATTAATATTTAAAGATGTAAGAGACTTGAAGCATAAAAACATTTTTTCCAAAATTACTAGATTCTGCCTGAAAAACCCAAAAAGGATTGATATGTTGTGAAACAAAAGAAACAAACCGAACATAACCAATCAATTAATTAATTAATTAATCTATCAATTAATCAATTAATTAATCAATTAATTAATTAATTAATTGATTAATTGGTATTTGTGCAGGATTTGAACTAGCCGTAACTAACCGTCCACTCAGCTTTGCTCGGAACATGATGTCATGAGCTCTGGCTTGACTGTAATCTGACATAAGACATTGACCAATGCACAGCAAAGAAGCAGACAATCTTTAGGGAAAAGATTGAAAGCAAAAAAAAAAAACAAAAAAAAAATCAACGTAACCAGACGGGAGCTTCTTAACAGTTATCTTTTCAAGTTTATGTGGAGAAAGAAATTTGGTAATGATCCTTTCATCTTCATCTACCTGATTGGGTTGGTGAAGTTTCTACCACATCCGCTGTTTCTTCTCACCTGACTTTAACATCGTCTGGGCTGAAAATTGCTACAATCACAGGCAGGAGCTAATTCTCACGGCTCGAGATTTGAAATCCATTTTCTTCCTGGCTTGCCCAATCACAAGCCAGCGCTCAATCACGTGACCGAGTGTATAAAACATAAAACCAAGAACGCTCTCCCTCTTACTCCTCTTTCTCCCTGCTCTGCCCAGCAGCACACATCGCTGGGTGGCTTTGGCCCCTGGCCAAAGTGAGTATAACAACCAACTCCGATTTGTTTCCATATAACTTTCTTTATCATGCTACAGAACTGCTCTCGTCGATAGACCCACCCACACACACACACACACACACACACACAGACACACACACACACACACACACACACACACACACACACACACACTACAACACGTAAATACACTGAAGACGTTGCTCTTTCTTTCTCCGTTAATCGGCATCCTTTGTCCCGAAGACTGCTGGCTGCAAGCATGTGTGGATTGAGCTGTTCTCTCCTCAATATTAATTCTATCTCTACACAAGAACACTTCAACCTACTAACCCGTTTCTGTCTTGTATTAACGCTACTAACGAAGATAACAAATAAAGTTGTTTATTACATGTTAAAATGAGACTTCCTTTCATTGTCTTCATTATTAATTAATAAGGGAATATCCCGACTGTATTAATTTAATTTGATTTTAAAGAATCAGTTGCCCTGCCCCACCCTACACGAAAAAAAAAAAGCCGGAGGTTGACGTCATGTTCCGAGCAAAGTCGAGTGATCAGTTAGTTACGTCTGGTTCAAATTCTGCACAAGTACCAATTAATTAATTAATTCTGCAAAAATGTTGATAGACTATTAAACAAAACAACCAAACCAAACACCATGAATAAATATTTGAAGATATAAAGAACTTGAAGCACAAATACTGTTGCCACATCTGGGCAGAATCTGCTAGAAAGATATTCTTTTGCCTGAGTTCAAAATAGACTTTGTAGCTTAATGAGGGATGTCCTTTTCTCTTCCCTGCAACCTCTTTCCCACAGAAGAACTGTCTCTGCTCTATCATTATTTTCATGGCAAGTACTCGTTTGAGCTTCAATCTATGGACTTCCTTACCAAACTTTAAAAAAAAAAAACACGTGTCTATCTGAAACCACTATCAATAGTTTACCCCACTCTTTATCTAAATGTGGATTCCATGAACAAAGCATCTTTCTTAGAACTACACGCCTGTGGAACTTTCTTCCGTTTGCCTGCCTTCTCACTGACTACAATATGGGCGTCTTCAAGTCCAATGTAAATAAGTTCTTGATGAGTCGTCCCCTTAAGTGATCCAATTTACCAAATTTCCACTACTAATGATTATTATGATATTGTCTCATTAACTACAATACACTCATTAACTCGTATCCTCGAGTGGCCTCTGGGCCTTGATAAGTGCTTGAACGAACTCAAAGCACTAGTACCACTTTGACACAGATACCCCTGACAAACCCAACAAGCAGCAAAATCCCACCTTTACACTATGAAAATCCCCACATGCCGAAAAGCCTTCTTCTTAAATAGCTTCTGCCTTCAAACTGCTAGACTTGGAATTTCCTCTGAACCCTCTGATTCCCTGACTGTACTGATATGCAGAAGTTCAAATGTAATGTGAACAGACATCTTGCTAGCCAACTCCCTACATAGCATCCCTGCAGATCCGGTCCCAAATAGTAGCCCCTTATGACTTAGTGACATTGTGCCTTGCTTGAGGAGAAAAAACAGGAAAAGAATTTTGTTTTTTAATTCGGCAAGGTTTGTATTGACTTGGCTGGATCTTGCCTTTCTTTTTCTTTTTTTTTTTCTTTTTTTTTGTAGTTCGTATGATCCTTCAAGCTAGCCACTGTTCCACATTCCTGTTGCTATTCTTCAGCTCACATCTCATGGCTTTCAAACGATTCCAACATAATTCAACAAGGATGTGTCATGAAGATTTTCAGATTTTCTTCAATTCTTCTTGTCTGTGAATTACAATGAAGAAAATCTGAGAACTTATTTGACACACCCGTGTTGAATTTCGCTGGGATGCCTCTTGACTGGGGTATCCAATGAAATTGGGGTATCCAATGAAATTGGGGTATCCAATGAAAGGAAATAATTGTAAAGTCGATGAGAAGACCAAAAGAATGTTTACACACACACACACACACACACACACACACACACACACACACACACACACACACACACACATCTATATTATGTTGGTGCAAAAATAATGTCGGTTTTTTGAAGTATCTGATAAAATATGACATTATTTTTTCACCAACGTTGACTGTCGTATAGGCAGTCGGGTTTCAATCCTGGCTTCAGGTAGTTGCCTGTCTAGCCGCACTGATGAGCTGTGAAACAGCGAAACAGTACTGTATATGGAAGACTATATATATATATATATATATATATATATATATATATATATATATATATATATATATATATATATATTATTCTGCTTTTCATATGATAAAATTCAGGCTTTCATTTTTTCTGGAAAAAAATGTTGTTCAAGAATAATGGATTTGAATAGATTTTAATTCGTTTCATTTAAAAAATAACAACTTCACTTTTTGGCCTTCAAATTTTAGAGGTACGCTTTGTTGAAATGTTATGTTAATTTTTTGTAACTATATATATATATATATATATATATATATAGTGACAAAAATATATATATATTTTTTTTTTGCGACTATATATATATATATATATATATATATATATATATATATATATATATATATATAGTATATAACAACCTCGAAAGGTAATAGTTTTTTTTTTTTATCTTCATCGGGAACTGGTATCCGGGTACAGCATTGTTGAAATAATACGGAATGAGTTAAAATGAATGTTTAAAAGAATATGCAAATTAGCTAGATCAAAAAAGATCTAGCTAATTTGCATATTCTTTTAAACATTCATTTTAATTCATTCCGTATTATTTGAAAAGTGAATAGTGAATGCAATTTCACAACCCACATATAAGAAAATTGTATTTTCTTCATATTAAAAAGCCTCTTTTCTATTTATTAAATAAATAGAAAAGAGGCTTTTTAATATGAATATCAATACACGCAAAAGAAAAACGAATTTATAGGAGTAAAGAAGATATATATATATATATATATATATATATATATATATATATATATATATATATAGTCATCCACATGCAGTACAATTTCATTGTATCACAGCTCATCAGTGCAGCTAAACAGACAACTGCGTCAAGCCAGAATCGAAGCCCGACCGCCCGTATGACAGTCAACGCTTCTAACCAATACGCTAATGGTACTGTGCAGGTAGTAAACTAGCGATGTTCTGACATCGTCCGAATACCTAAGCTCGATTTGTTTACGCAAAGAGCAACGCTTAATACGCTTATGGTAATTCGTGTATCACTTCCCAATATGCTCAACTCAAGATATATATTAGGTACGGGCAAAATGAATGCCGATGCTCAAAATGCATAAACATTTTGACCCCTCCCTTTACTTAAAAATCCACCAAAAATCAGGAAATTGACCAATTTTAATGAAATTTTCAGTATTTATCAAATAATAATCGCAGAATATGATGAACTAATTATTTTTATTTAAATCTGAGTGAAAATGTATTATTTTGTTTAAACAAAAAATACCTTTTTTTTTACATGGGGGTCACCACTTATCAAGGCCCGAAGGCCACTCAGGGATAAGGGTTATTGCGTGTACAGTAATCAATGAGATAGTATTGTAGTAATCGTTAGTTTTGGGGGTTTTGATAGAGTGTCTTACTTAAGGGGGCGGTTTGTCAGGAGTTTGTTTATGTTGGACTTGAAGACGTCCAAGTTGTAGTCAGGTGGGAAACAGGCAAGCAGCAGAGAGTTCCACTGGCGTGCAGTTCTAAGAAAGAAGCTTTGCTCATGGAATCTACGTTTGGATTTAGGCACAGATAAAGAGTGGGGGAAATTATTGACAGTAGTTTCAGCCAGACGGGTGTTTCTCCTGAAAGATTGGCGAGGGGGGGGACGAGGGATTGGAGCTCAGACGAGCACCTGCCATGGAAATAACGATAAAATAAAGACAGGCTTGCAACGTCTCTTCTGTGGGAAAGAGGTTGCAGAGAAGAGAAAAGGGCATTCCCCACTAAACCAGAAGTCTATTTTATACTCTGTCAAGGCAGGATAGGCTGTTTTTAGCAGCTCCTGCCCAGATGTGGCAGCAGTACTCCATCCTTGGACGTACTTGGCTTTTATAAAGATAGAGAATTGCATCAGTAGTGAGATATCTTCTGGAGAGGTAGAAGGATCCCACCATTTTCCCAGCATCCCTGGCAACAGATTTGATGTATGTGTTCCATTTTAGATCAGGAGTAAAGGTCAAACCCAGAAGCTTGTCAAAACATGGAGCCTCTCCAAGTTATGGTTTTCAGCAGTAAATAAAAAATGCAAGAATTTATTTTTGCTTTTTTTTATATAAATAAAGCATCGTAATTTGTAACAATAAAAAAAATAATAATTTTTACAGGAACATTACGAAAAAAGTCCTAAAAGTCCGTATTAATGAATTCAATACAACTCGAAGAAAAATGAATTTCTCGAACTACCGATATTACCATTGAATTAAGCATTGTTTATTTAATATTTTCACACACACACACACACACACACACACACACACACACACACACACACACACACACACACACACACACACACACACACAAAAAAAAAAAAATTATAATAGCAAAAATATTTCTACTTTTTTTTTAAATTACAGATTTTGCATAATTTTTATATGTAAGTTTTAATAATTTCCTTGCTTGCAAGAATTTTAAACTATCGGCGTAACATAAACATAATTTTTATATAATCTCGAATAATGATTAAAAAAAAATAATTTAAAAACAGGAACATAAAAAATAATTAAATTAAAAAATGATAAAAATTGATACAAACGTTCAGAATAGGAATGTATGGACGCACGTCTGGAAAAAAAGAAAGAAATCTGACACCTCTACCTCCTTTTAATATCATGACTTCATTTTGAAACAACGTTTCGATTGGCTGAAATTTTGGGCCTCCTTATAATCGTGTTTACAACCCTTTATTTGTTGCGTTTTTAGCGAGCGGTAAATTACTTGCTTGTTGAGGGCTAATTAAGTTATTTTTGAACAAACAAGGCGTTTTGTGTTATTATTATTATTATTATTATTTAATTCAATATCTTAGGACTTTACTAATTATCTTTGAAATAGACCGAGAAAACTAATATTTATATTTTAAATGATTTTTACAATGAATTTATTTCACTTCAAAATTTAGCCGAATTGGTTGGCTTGCCGTGAAAACATTTTCATAACTTTTTTTTTTTTTTTCACGTGTACAAATATTTTTTTCCTCTAATCTTTCAAATACAATCAAAAAGTAGTCAGAAACCCACAAAAAAAATTTATGATAAATCGGTTTTCATTTTTCTTTTCGGATGAACTAGTTTAGAACGCTCAATAATCAATCCCACCCATTTTAAACTAAAATTATGTAAAAAAAAAAAAAAAAAAAAAAAAAAAAAAAAACACCCACAAAAAACAAAAAAAAAACACCCACAAAAAAAAAACAAAAAAAAAACACACACAAAAAACAAAAAAAAACAAAAAACAACAAAAACAAAAAACAACAAAAAAAAACAACACACACACAAAAAAAACACCCACAAAAACAAAACAAAAAACAAAAAAAAAATACACGCAAAAAACAAAAAAACAAAAACAACAAAAAAAAACAACAACACACAAAAAAAAAACACCCACAAAAACAACAACAAAAAAAAAAACAACAGCACACACAAAAAAAAACAAAAAAAAAACGGGAAACACTGTGCTTACATTTTACATAAGTTTGATCCCAATATGACGAATATATTTATTATTTTTTAAGACGCAGAGTCAACTTTTTCATGAGGGGGAAGGAATCAAGGATAATCGTTATTTTCATGGCAAGTGCTCGACTGAGCTTCAATCTATGGTCCCCCTCCTCGCGAAACTTTCACAAGAAACACTCGTCTAATTGAAAATACTATCAATAATTCCCCCAACTCTTTATCTGTACCTAAACCTAAACATAGATTCCATGATCAAAGCTTCTTTCTTAGAACTGCACGCATGTGGAACTGTCTTCCGTTCTCCTACTTTCCAGCTCACTACAATCTGATTGTCTTCAAGTCCAACGTAAACAAGTTCTTGATGAGCCGTTACACTTAAGTTAACAAATTTACCTAATTTCTATTACTAACAATTACTATATCGTTCAATTGACTACTGTACATTCTTAACCCTTATCCTCGAGTGGTCTCTGGGCCTTGATAAGTGGTGATGCCTTAGGTGTGTCAGAAATTTCGTGAAAAATATTGAATAATTCCACCCCGTCTTTCCAAGCTTATAACTACTCGAAAAATGTAATTCAAGCCCTATTTTTTTTTTTCAATTAAAGGAGCAAGGACCAAGGTTTCATTAAAAAAAAAAAAAAAAAAAAAAAAGTGTTTTTTTTTTTAAAGGTTTTAAACTTCGGACTTTACAGGTAAATTTCTAAAAAACACTACTTTTTTGTTTTAAATTTGAATATATTATTTATTGATCTTTTATCTTCAATTTGTGATATATAACACTTTGGTGAGTAAATTAATCATTTACTTTCTAATAGACATTTCAAAATGGGAGGCGTGAATTAATTCGACCCCCTGTATTTCCGAGCTTATAACTACTCGAAAAATGTAATTTAAGCCCTATTTTTTCACTTAAAGGAGCAAGGACCAAGGTTTCATTAAAAAAAACAACAAAAAAAACAACAACGTGGTTTTTAAATAAAAAGGTTTTAAACTTCGGACTTTACAGGTAAATTTCTAAAAAAAAAACACTACTTTTTTTGTTTTAAATTTGAATATATTATTTATTGATCTTTTATCTTCAATTTGTGATATATAAAACTTTGGTGAGTGAATTAATTAAGACACTTGAAAATGGGGGGGGGCGTGAATTAAAAAAAAACGTTTGTCTAAATATTATATTCGGTTTATTGGAAAGAGCATAAAATTTCACATTGACCCTGAAAATATCGTAAAAATAGAATCAATAGAACAATTTTGATAGATTTTTAAAGTTTAAAAATTGAAAAATATTGAGTTCGTAAAATTCACTTAATTTCATTACTGTTAAAAAAAGAAAATTGAAAAAAATATATTTCTATTATTTTTAAAACTTTAATAGTTTATTTTGGAAGTATAACCCATAAAGAAAATAAACAACCCACTTGTAAAAGAGAAATTACGAGTTATTTTTTTTAAATATTCTATTCGCAGTTTCGTGTTAGGGGTGTCAAAAATTCCTACAAAACTTATATATATATATATATATATATATATATATATATATATATATATATATATATATATATATATATATATATATATATATATATATATATATATATATATATATATATATATATATATATATATATAAGAAGATTTGAAGGCTTTTAAGATGGTTGTAATAAAAATATTTATTCAATTTCAAATTACGTATTCCAAACGATTTTAAATACAAGGGGAAGTAATTCTTATGTTAATTTTTAGAGTTATTTCCCTTGCACGTTGCATTCAATTTTTTTTATTCCCAATGCCTATTCATTTTAATGTTGTTTATGTTTTTTTTTTTTTTTGTACGTTTCATAATTGTTAACTAATTTGTATGAATAAATAAATTCAGGTTTGTATTACAATCCACAGAAATACTAAAAACAAATATATAGTAAATAAATATTATCAAAGACAAGATAAGTTAATTTTCTACCTAACTGGATAAGTTTTTAGTGTTCCTATTTACTTGCCGCTCTCCACGGGGGCATAAGTTAGACACAAGATTGTTTTTTAATGTGAGGAAAATCCAGCTCTCCAAACTGGGACACTCTGGCTAGGAACAAAAAATAAAAATTGCCTCAGTCATGAAGGATTTCTTCTCCACTGACCGAGAACACAAAAGGTGAAGTGTGCTGTAGCAATCATCAGACAGATACTACACTGTGATCTTGGCCCGAAGGCCAAGAAACCAACACAAGTTTTTAGTGTTTTTATTTAATGTAAAATGTTTATTCGGTTCGAAAAGCAAGTAATATTATGCGCAAACAATGAACAAGAAAAAATGGCCGATGTCTTAGAAAGCTCGATGTCTTTAAAAGCTGTCATTTATTGGGTGGGTTTCTATCACCATTTTATTTTATTTCTTATCTTTAAGTCTTTGTCAAGACTTCATAGATGTAAAGAGACATCGCGGTCATTTTTTTTTCTTGTTCTCCAGTAGCGTTCAATGTTATTTGTTTTTCAAACCAAACAAACATTTTACATTAACTAAAAACACTAAAATCTTATTCAGTTAGGTAGAAAAGTAACTTATCTTGCCTTTAATAATATTTATTTGTTATATATTTGTTTTCCAACAACCCTTTCGTGCCTCTGCGGATTGTAATACAATAATACAAACTCATAAATTTGGTTAAACCTAGCTATTTACCTCACGTGTCAGTGAAAAATAAAATTGAGATTCTATTTTCCTTCCCGGCTGATTACACGTTGACATTCATTAAAATACCCAAATTTTTTAATTTTTATATATATTTTCTATATGTCTATAAAAGTGAGAATGTATGTACATGTGTGTGAGGACAATTCTCAACCTATATACTCAACGAATTTTTTTATCTATGGGCTTTAAATTTGGTATATAGAGTATTCAGACACGTGGAAAATATTTTAATTGGTTTGCATCCGGAAAAAGGTGCTGCTAAGGGGTGAAAATTAGAAAATTGGTATGTGGGGAGGTCAGTGAATTTTTATCTTTTTGACGAATGCGTATGATAAGACTAATTAGGTTTGAAAACACTTTTTAAGATCATGTCAAGCTAGCCTAATGGCTATTGTACTTGACTCACTGTCTTTAGGTTTTAATTTCGATTTCAGCTGGAGCAATTTTTTTTTACTTACAAGAAGTGAACTTATTTATTTATTTGTGGACTACTATCCTCATCTTTTATAGTTGCTGTTTCATGACGTTTCGACCAACTATTCAACTGGCCTTCGTCAGGTGGTTAACCAAGACAGGATAGGAATGCTAAATCTCTTAACTGTATCCTCAGTAATAACTGCCTTCCATAGTTGTTGTCGTCTCATCATGTTTTTGGCCAACTAATCCTCTAGCCGGCTTTGGGTAGGATTGAAACTGCTATCTTCAACCAATGCTCACCTGGAACCGTAGAGATTCAACATCCACTGCACCATAGGCCCCGAAGAGATTCAGCATGCCTATCCCGTTGCGGTTAACCACCTGGCGAAGGCCAGAGGATAAGTTGGCCGAAACGTGATGAAACAGCAACTATGAAGATGAGGATAACAGTTCGCAAACAAATAAATAAATATGCAAATTACTCATCGCAAAGAATTCTTAATAATTAAATAAGAAGTGAACTATTAAAAACAAAAAAAAAACAACATAATATTCGTATGTATAAATCTCAGTTTCTGCATGAATTTAAATATAATATTTATGCACATTTTATAATCGGGCAATGCCGGCCGGTCTGCTAGTACTACATAAATTTAACGTAAACTGGTCACCCACATTTTGACTAAATGTTTAAAATGATTTCCTTAATCTATGGATTTTCAATGTAAGTACATCTCCTCAGAGGAAAATCACTAGCAAAATATTAATATTGTTTTGAAATTATTTTGCTAAATAGCAGATACAAAGTAAAAGATTAAAGAATAAATCCCTATTAAAAGCCAAATACGGTCTGCCAAAGTCTTTAATTCAGCCCGCAGAGCTCTTATGTAAAACGTAAAAATATTCATGAAAAATTAAAGTAATGGAAATTTGTGAAAATAGTGTTGTTTTTCTTTTGGATCAGAAAATGATTAAAAGAATGAGGTTTTGGAGAACCAGTTTCACCAAAAATCAAAGCTAATTAGCAAAAAAAGTATAAAACGCGTCCAAGTCATTTTTCTTATTTTGCCCCGTGTGGTTTTAAAAAGTCAGTAATATGGCCCTCTGTCCGAAAACCTTGTAGACCTCTGCTCTAATAGCCAACGATATACTGACTTAGTAAATCAGGAACCATTTTGAGTTATAATCTTTTTTGTATTACGCATGTAACCTGAAGAAAACACGTTTGAAATGTGTAAATATGTTCGGATAATCAAGAACTTACAAAATGGAGTCATACTTGAATTGGACTGCTAGACATTGGACTTTCCTCTCTGCTTCTTGCTTCTCTGACATGTAGAAGTTTAAATGTAATGCGAACAGACATCTCTAACATCCTTCCTGCTCAGTGTCCTTCCAGTTAACTTCCTGCTTCTCTAACATGTAGAAATTTAAATGTAATGTGGACAAACTTCTCGCTCATCTCCTCACATAGTCTTCTCTAGACATGGTCCCAAATAGTATCTCCTTCATCCAAGTGGCGACGTGCCTTGTTTGGGGTGAACAAGAGTAGAATATACATGGTGTTGCACGAAAATCCGACACTTGACAAGAAGAAAACGAAAAAGGCAATAAAACAAAAGTTGTATATGCAGAAACCCAACATTTTATTTAGCAACAGTTAGACTTATGTAGCATATTACTTGTCAATGTAACCACAGCTAGTTGAGATGACAAACTCGAGGTGGGCACAAAATGAGGCACATACTTTGGCAACCATTTTCTAATATATAGCAGCGAATGCCTCCACAATGACAGCTTTCAGAGAGTCGACTGTGTTGTGGGCATGCTTGTTTGTCTTGGCATTGATCATAGTCCAGAAGGAATAATTAATATAGGGTTGCAGATGAAGAAAGTGGTCAGTGAAACAGTAGAATATTTTAATGTGGGGTCATATTTTTTTTTTTTTTTTTTTTTTGCTGCAGAAAGGTGGGTTGTTCTATCACTATGTTTAAATTGAGATTTTTTTTTGTGTTTTTGACTTGCTGTTTTACTCATCTTTCTTAAATATATTTCTTTTGTTTCGAAATACACTGTGTTTTTTTTGTTTTTTTTTAATTAGTATTTGATCACCTCTGGAAAGCAGCCAAATAAACTAAAGACCATATTTTCCATCACGTGTTGCGAAACTCGTGTAAGGCTTGTAAAAAAAAATATAAGCATTTGTGGGAAATAAAAAAATATAAAAATAATAACTGACTGAGGCAATTTTTATTCTTTGTTCCTAGCCAGAGTGTCCCAGTTTGGAAAGCTGGATTTTCCTCACATTAAAGCTCTGAAGTCGAAAGCAAAACTTCATTGAGCTTGTTATCTGAAACAATTTGGATGATATTATAAGGGACATATACTTCAAAAATATATATTCTTAATATAAACTCAGGAATTACATACACACACACACACACACACACACATATATATATATATATATATATATATATATATATATGCAAAAAAGAAAGAAAACGGAAAGAGAGAGAAAGAGAGAGAGAGAGAAAGAGAGAGAGAGACAGAGAGGAGGTCAGAAAGAGAGAAAGAAAGCCAGAGAAAGAAAGATTCGACTTCTATAATTTACATTTAAATTTTAAAGAAATATTGATTTATACTTGAATTAAAAACTTTTCCTCTGTGCCCTTTTGTGCCATTTTTTTTTTAATTTAATTTTTCAATGGGAGTGATAATTTGACTAGTAATTAAACTTTGGCCGGGCAACGCATATCACCTTGCTGATTACGGGACAATTTATTTTCTTTGTGATTATTACGAGTTTTAATCGATTATCGATTTTCAGTTTGATCCAAAACTTCTATGGATTATGGCAAAAGATTATCGCTAATGTTTCGAAACTAATTAGCTGCAACGATTTGAATGGAAAAAAAAAAGAAAGAAAACAAAAAAGAAGCTAATTATCCTAAATTGGTTCTCATTATTCCTCTTTAATTCGTTAAAGAAATGGAAGGAATTGTAATCAGAGGAAGACAAACGCCACAGAAGATTGAAGGGTAATTGCAAAGTTGATAGTGTCGTTGGTCTCAGCCATTTTCCTTATTCCTACTATAACAAAGATAATCAATGAAGCTGTTTGTTTATGTTAGAATCGGACTTCTTTTCTTGTCTTCTCATAAATATTTTTGCCAACAGAAATTTTCAAAATCTTCTAGATTTGCACAAAAGCATCAAAAAAGAGCCTCCAAATTTTTGTGCAGATTTTAAATTTTCATTTCTTATGCATGGTGCTGACCAGAATTGCAACAAATACGTTTCATGTGAAATCACTATTTACGTACGTATTCGTCATGGCGAAATTAAAATAAATCTCCCAAAATTACGAAAAAAACGATCAAATAGAAAATAATTACAAGCAAAATTAGACTTTATCGACTTATCGAGCTTCATCATATGCTTTAATGGAGAAGAGTTGTGCGACTAATTTAGGCCATTTTTTCTTGTTCCCACGTAACGCGCCATTTTTTTTGTTCCCACATAACGCTCGACACTAGTTGTTGTTTTTTTTTTTTTTTTACTGAATAAACGTTTTAAAGTAAGAATAAACATAAAAAACTATAGTTGATCTTTGACCACTTTTTCATACTCTGTCTATTTGTAAAACAAACTCATAGTTTCATATGATGACTAGATAGGAAATCAATGCGAACAGTAAGTTAACAGAAATCTGAAATTGCGGTTGTGTGATAGGATCCCTTGCCACGGGATCCCTGGTTACGTAAGAGTCGTTTCCCGGTCGTCAGCAACTCAATGTAACTTCTTCGTGTGGACGTTGAATGAATTTGGTTGATATCCCGTCGCCTCAGCATTCCGTCGCCTCAGCATTCCGTTGCTCTAGAAGGAAAACAATTTCATGCACACAAAAGAAAAACAACTCAGTGCTCTATTCTACTGATTAAATTCCAGAAAAATGATATACAATATATAATTATGTACAATTGTCGGTAACTGTACAGTTTAATCAAGACATTCAAAAATGAAAATATCGAAAAAAGGTTATATTGTACGTATCCGTTTTGGACTGAAGATCTCTGAAAAAAATTTTAATTTAATTTGATTGAGTAGTTTTTATTTATTTATTTATTTATTTATTTATTTATTTATTTTTTATTTTATTTTTTTTTTTTTACAGCGGGAAAACACGTTTTTATGAGAGTGTGCTGAAATCAGCCATTGTGGAGTTTTTAGAACACGTCACGGGGAAATAACTCCAGTTAAAGCGCCGACACTCCCTCCCCATCTTTAACACTAGCTTTTCTTCCTAAAAATCGAACCTTTTGCTCGATATCATAACAAATTATTTTTTCGCTGTAAAAAAAAAAAAACTACTGATAACATTTTTTTTCGAAGAACTTCATTCCATAACGGATGCGTACAATATAACCTTTTTTTTTTTTTTCGATATTTTCATTTTTTTTTTTAATGTCTTGATTAAGCTGTACAAGTACCCAGTTGTCTTACTGTTCAATGTTCGATGGTCAGACGCTACTGAGTTTATAAGTAGATTTCACTACCCTCTTCGATATAGCGGCGAGGTTGATGTGGGGAGAGGGGGCAGAGCGTATGGCGATTCTCTATCAGATGTTCTGTCTCAACTCTCAACAACCGATTGACTCCAACTGATGGTTTCGACTGTGCCCCCGTTCATATACTCAAGGGAGGGGTGAGACCAGGGTTGCTCCCTGGACCAATTGTACCCAACTACGTCACTGCAGGGGAGGTTCTCCCTCCCGCGAGTCCACCTGTGGATCTGCAAACGTTCCCATGGCCCTGGGAGGCCATCCCCGTAACCGTCTGGGTCGGCGCACTGCACTTGAATTACAAACATCCTCAGTCTAGAAACCTGAGTCATTCCGGTTTCAGAGTACAAATTTCAAAAAATGACATTATTATCGATTTTCATAACAATAAAAATCATAAACCTAATCTTTTCTCTCAACAGGGGTTTTCGCCTTCGTCTGGGCACACCGATGATAATTAAAGAATAAAAAAATCATATCTGCCCAGCTTTCTCCAGCGCTTCAGGAGTCTCAGCCTCCTCAGCGAGAAGCTTAACCCTGGAACGGTCACGTCACTGTTGTTTGGGTGGAAAATGAAATATCTCTACATTTTACAGGTCCCCCCCCCCCACTAGACGCTAAATGTAAATATTCTTTTTTTTTTTTTTTGATATCATTATTTATTATTAATATTAATTTTTTTAACTTTAATTATTTTTTTTGTACGTTCCATAATTGTTAACTAATCTGCATGAATCAATAAATTCAGGTTTGTATTACAATCCAAAGAGGTACGGAAAACAAATATATAACAAATAAATGTTATCAAAGGCAAGATAAGTTAATTTTCTACCTAACTGGATAAGTTTTTAGTGTGCCTCTCCACGGGGGCATGATTTAAAGAAAATTTCCAGATCTAGTGAGAAAACCGCTAATAAGTTTCAATAATCAATAGAGAATTTGCTCTATAATAATAAATATGAAACCCGAATGAATTAAAATATTATATTTAAGCGTATCTTATGACCGGGCAACGCTAGGCGGCCTGCTAGTATATAGTACTTAGTTCATTAAAAATTCCTATTTATTAAGTTTCAGAGCAATAAAACCAGACACGACTTATCGGATACCTTGTCTGAATATACGATACATCCCTTTATTTTTCCAAGAAAAAAAAATAAAAACGGGGCCACGAAAATCTCATCATGCCCCAAATAGATTCTCTTCCTGTAATCAGTGTCATAAGCGACCTATACAGTTGACCTTTTTGACCTTTGTTTTATCCCTCATTCTTTAATTTGCGGAACCAGAATTACGTTGTCAAATTTTCATTTATTGAGACTTGCTCATCTTGGTTATTATAGTCACAACGTTTCGATTTGACCTTTGAAAACTCTACCAAATTCCCCCGCCAATTTTGGGTCTAAACACTTGAAATTTTAGATGTAGGTTACTTAAACATGGGTCAAACTTTATAATTTGATTTGAGCCAAAAAAAAAAATTTAAGGAGTCAAAATTGGGATAAAAAAATACAGACAATTACTACGTTGTCAAAGTAAAGATAAATAAAAAAAATCTATATAAAAAAATCTATCTATATATCTATAAAAGTGAAAATGTGTGTGTGTGTGTGTGTGTGTGTGTGTGTGTGTGTGTGTGTGTGTGTGTGTGTGTGTGTGTGTTACCAAATAACTCTGTCAATTTTCGGTCTAGAGACTCGAGATTTGACATAAGAATTATTCAGATTTGGGAAAATCTTTTTAATCGGTTTTCGGCTAGAAATTTGGCTGTTAAGGGGTCAAAGTTCAACGATTTGACCTTTGAAAACTCTACAAAATTCCCCCGCCAATTTTGGGTCTAAACACTTGAAATTTTAGATGTAGGTTACTTAAACATGGGTCAAACTTTATAATTTGATTTGAGCCAAAAAAAAATTTTAAGGAGTCAAAATTGTGATCAAAGTTAAAAAATTCTTTACCTCTGCGGTCTCTACCAAATTACTCAGTCAATTTCTGGTCTAAGCATTTGAAATTTTACAGAAAGAGTATTCAGAGATAGGACAAGCTTTTTAATCGATTTGGGTGGAAAATTTGAGCTGCCAAGGGGTCAAACTTTAAAAGATTTTACCTTTGCGGTGTCTAGCCAAGTACTCAGCTAATTTTGGGTCTAAACATTTAAAATTTATACATAACGGGTATTCAGACATGCGGCAAGCATTTTAATCAGTTTTGGGGCGAACGTTTGGCTGACAAAAGGTCAAAGTTGAAAAAATTGACACCTTTGCAGATTCTACGAAATTCCTCCGACAATTTTGGGTCTAAAGACTTTAAATTTTAGATGTAGGTAACTTGGACATGGGTAAAACTTTGTATTTTGATTTGAAACCAAAATAATAAATGTTAAGGCAAAATTGGGGCCAAAGTTTAAAAAAACTGACCTCTGCGGTCTCTACGAAATCACGCGGACAATTTTTTATCTAAACATTAAATCTTGTAAGTGTATTCACGCGTAGGGCACGTTATGAACAGTACATCGGGCCCGAGCAAAGCCGGACTGAACTGCTAGTGTAGAATAAATGTAAGAAAAACATAATAACAACTAATTAAAACAAATTTTAAACAATCTTTATTTTAAATTAAACCCTTTTATTTTTTGTAATTTAGAATGATAAATAATTTTAACAATTAAAACCATTTATCATTCTAAATTATGTTTAAAAAAATTAATTTAAGATAAAAGTTGTTTAAAAATTGTTTTTTCTTACATTTATTCTACATAAGTAAAAATAAAACTTGTTCAAATTGCCACGTTCCGATTAGTCAGCTTTTGCTCGGTTCGCTCCGTTTTATTCGATCTTGGTTTTTGATTGCAAGGTCAAAACTGCTACATGCTCTACGAAACTGCTGATGGCATCCATCTTGATTCTTACACAATAAAAATTGTTTACACATTTTAATCCTGCCTTTTTCTAGTTTATACGGTTACAATTAAATAAACTTTTTACACGAAATGACTTTTCATGTAATAATGGTTTTTTGTTTTTTTTTTACATGGGGTTCACCACTTATCAAGGCCCGAAGGTCACTCAGGGATAAGGGTTATTGCGTGTACAGTAATCAATGAGATAGTATTGTAGTAATCATTAGTATTGGGTGTTTAGATAGAGTGCCTTATTTAAAGGGGCGGTTTGTCAGGAATTTGTTTATGTTGGACTTGAAGACGTCCAAGTTGTAGTCAGATGGGAAACAGGCAAGCGGCAGAGAGTTCCACTAGCGTGCTGTTCTAAGAAAGAAGCTTTGCTCATGGAATCTACGTTTGGATTTAGGCACAGATAAAGAGTGGGAAAAATTATTGACAGTAGTTTCAGCCAGATGGGTGTTTCTCCTGAAAGATTGGCGAGGGGGGACGAGGGATTGGAGCTCAGACGAGCACCTGCCATAGAAATAACGATAAAACAAAGACAGGCTCGCAACGTCTCTTCCGTGGGAGAGAGGTTGCAGGGAAGAGAAAAGGGCATCCCCCACTAAACCACAAAGTCTATTTTGTACTCTGTCAAGACAGGATAGGCTGTTTTTAGCAGCTCCTGCCCAGATGTGGCAGCAGTACTCCATCCTTGGACGTACTTGGCTTTTATACAGATAGAGAATTGCATCAGTAGTGAGATATCTTCTGGAGCGGTAGAAGGATACCACCATTTTCCCAGCGTCCCTGGCAACAGATTTGATGTATGTGTTCCGTTTCAGATCAGGAATGAAGGTCAAGCCCAGAAGCTTGTCAAAGATAAGAAACATTTTGAATGCCTTGTTTCTATCATATCATCCGCAAACCCTATTTAGTGACATTAGCACAATCGGATCACAAATAAATGGTACAAATAAAGGTCTATTATATAATAGTCAAATGGAGATTGAAATTTGACAACCATTATTAGAATTCATATAAACACGAAGAATTAACATCACGAAAAAAAAAAAAAAATTGCACCTAGGTGTAGCACTCTGCTTAAAAAGTGATAAAGGATAATGCTTAATAGTATATGATTACTAGGGCTATGATAACAGCATATTCTTATCATCGTTTTGGCTCTCAAGTATATATCCGACACAGTAAAACACAGTTAATCAACCGAGAGCCACATCACTCTATATAAAAGCATATAAGATATCAATGGATCAACACTCGAGAGTCAAAACAATGAAAAGAATATGCTGTTGTCATAGCCCTAATGATTGTCATTGTAGGTGGTAAAAATTGTTTAGACTCTGATTAGAAAATTTTTTTTTCGCAGCATATATAAGAGCAAAAGAAAAAAAACAACAAAAAAACAAAAAGAAAAACAGAAGCGTAATAGCAGTAAAAACAAGGCCGATAGCCATTAGTCGCGTGCTCTTGTGTAATGAATGAATGCGTGAATGTAGGATTGACTTGAAATTCTTAAAGATAAACTAAAATGACCGAAAAATGGGCTGAAATGACTTAAATAAATAATAAGTAAATGACTTAGAATGACTTTAATGAACTTAAGGATGAATTGAATGACCTTAAGAATGACTTGAATGCTTAAATAATAAGTGGAATCCTTCAAAAACAACTAACTGGTTGTAAAGTGGGTGATTATTTTACATTAAATTAATACAGAAAAGTGATCCCCCACTTTATATCACAAAGTTACAAACATAAGTACTGCATACTACACTTTGATCTTGATATTTAATTTATTCCGTTTAAAGGAGAAAAGCTTAAAAAGCTAAGAACAGCATCTATTAACAACAGACTTTTGATCTTAACCAAAAAGGCTAAGCACAAAAGTGTTACGGACAGACCGACAGACCGACGAACGGATCGACGGAATGACTTATAGAATCGCTTGCACGCGACTAAAAAAAACAAATACGATTTTTATTTTTAGGCTAAACTGCTTTTAAAGCCAAATTCGGAATATTTGGCCATAAAGGGCAGATCTATCATTCCGATTAAAATCAATTCAAAGAATAAGTATTTTGTCACTTTCTTTTGTTTGTTATCCTTTAAAATATTAAAATAATACGACAAATAAAAATAATAATTTTACCCATAAAATTAAGCTAAAACATCGAATCCATCTGAAAATGTCTTAGTGAAAATATCCCCCACCCTTTTTTTTAAACATTTTCTGCGAACTAGCTCTCTCGTCGCTGAAACTCGTCACTAACATCGTAACATCAATGTTTGATTCTTCGACGAACGAACAACATATACATAGCAGAAAAACTGTACAAAATTAATATAAGCAATAATATATTTGTTTAATAGTGGAATGTACATATCAGAGGCGACATTGGATCCCACTACCTCCAGCTGCCCTTGGCCTTCTCCTGCCACTGGACCAAGCTAGCTGAGACAAGAGAGGGAGCCTGATTCTGCACAAACCAGCTTCACTTTAAACCAATCCCTAGGATGATCAGATGGCTTTCGGTGTTCCAACGGATGAACAACGAATGAGTGGCGTTCTCATTGTTTAATAGTGGGGTGTACATAACAGGGGTGCTATTTATAACAGAGGATGAGACATTTATATAACGGCGTATACGGTGACGACGCTGATGTGACAATCACTTGTTGAGTTCATTTTATTAATAGGAGAGATATAGATGTGAAGAGATGACTTAGTGGACAGTTATTTTTAACACAAAGAAGGTAATTCATTATTGATGATTGGGGGCAGACAGTAAACACTTTTAGAAGGGGTTTACACAAAGTTCAATATTCAAGATGACGGGACAACGTGATGTTATATAATAACAGAAAACAACACATTACCTTGTTGAAATGACAACGAAGACAAAGACTTACAAATAACATGGTGACATTTATTCCAGCTGGTGATGAGAATGGTCAGGTAGTCGATGCCTTTTAGATTTCTACATTATCTTGTCTCCCTTTCTGCCTCACTTCCGAAATAGGCGTAGCTAACTCAACTCTCCCGACTCTAACTGTCAACTCCAAACTCTTCTGACTGCCCATGACTGACTCATTTTGAACCCTAACTTAACTGTATATATTGTAATCTATCTTTCTTTGTGACGTCAGATCATGCTCAAACATGTCTCCTCACGTGGATTCTACATATTATATATGTCTCCAACACGTTTTTGACAACAGAAAGAACATTCCTAAATTGATTGTGCATTCTACTTCTCTGGCCTAACCAGTTGTATTGTTATTTCTAACGTAATAGACAATTCTCCACATTCATAGAATCGCATCTAAATAGCAATATGTATTCTTTTTAACTTTTTATCACTGACTTCGATTCTAGCATTTTTCTTTAATAAATATTATTTTCAATCCTATTTACTTTGTTTCTCTAATTACCGGGATCTGTCCTCTTCCATATACAACATATGTGTTAATAGTACTGCTGTACTTGAATTAACTTGAACCAAATAATAATAATAATAATAATAATTGCACACAGCTGAACTAATAATTAAGATAAGCAGATGAAACGTGTAAGATTAACGTATATCATAAGTGGTTTGGTTTGGTTGTTTTTGTTTATCAACCCTTTTCAGATTATTTAATGTCGAATCCAGTGATTTTGAAGAACAATATTTTGATAGAATATATTTTTTTTTCAAGTCGGTTTCTATTTAACCCATAGTTGGGACCCTAACAGGTACTACCACTCCAGGTCAGAGTGTACCTGGGCGCAATGGCAAATAAAGGGTGGCTCCACACTCCCAAAAGCCCGCACGCTGGGGCTTCACTATCGGATATAGTTTAAGGTCATATCCAAGACCTTTAAGTTAGGAAGCCAGTAGAGAAGTGGGAGTGTAGAACAAAAAAAAAAGGAGGGGAGAGACTATTGTTTTTGTTTTAGGCTTTGCAAAACATGACTTAGTTGTGCAAATAATTAAAAAGAAAAACAAAAAACAGAAAGGTGTTAATGTAGGTGCATTTGTGTCAGGGAGTCATCTTCCGACAGCCTGATCTGGTTGCACCAGATATCATAAGTGCGTTACAACTTAAGTCATTAATAACTTTTACTAATAACAAACGATACGTGCAAATATATTTTAATAAATAAATAGCTAATAATAAATTTAGAATATAAACTTTGTAAACCTAGCTTCAATTACATAAAAACTATGCAATAGAAAAAAAACCGGAAGTTTAAATTACCGTAGATGTAAATAAACTGTTACCACTTTGAATATATATACGCTAGTAGAATGTATAAGTCGGCAAAGTATCAAACATATCTAATGACTAAACAATTATGTTGAACAATTAGATTAATGGAATAGGACGTTGGTAATTAACAAATTTAATTATATGTAAGTTTTTACAGTGAGTGAAGCACCACTACCATAATAATGCAAACAAAACCAATAGTGTTAACGCGAAAACTATAACTAACTATAATAACTAGTGTTCAAATCTGAAAATAAAGTAACCTGTATGCTGGTTAATTTAATTAAATTATAACTAGCAGGACCGATGGGAATTCCGCTGTAGTTAAAAGCTTTGAAAACACATCAGTAAGAAATTTTTGTATTGTTATATTAATCTTAAATCGTAACACACTTGCCACGATAATTTGAAGAGGAATGACGTCATCACCAGAAGTAACCCCCCTGTCTACGCGCCTATCCCGCATCCACTCTAATAAAAAGGAAAGTATAAAGCCTGGGAGGATATTGTCATTAAAACAATCGTCAATCCAAATGAGGATAATCTCATTTCCTAACACACTTGCCTCCATAATTTGAAGAGGAATGGCGTCATCACCGGAAGTACCCCCCGTCTACTCGCCTATCCCCCATCCACTCTAATAAAAAGAAGGTATAAAGCCTGGGAGGATATTCTTAGTAAAATAATCGCCAAACCATGTGTGAATGCGGGAAGTAATTCGTTTCTCATTAATTAAAGTTTGCGATGATGATGATGATGATGATGATGATGATGATGATGATTTTTTTGTGAAACAGGACGTCGGAAAAACAAGCGTATTAATATATAGATTTTGAAAAGTAGACTAATGAATGCCAATATTGGCAATTTGAAATTGAATTGTAAAAATCATAACTAATCTAAAGACTTGGCTCCGGTACTGAAACGTAGAATGTAAGCTTATCGAAAAGCTGTAAACATTAACGTATAAAATATTTGGTTTTAAATCTAAAAATACGTATGTTCGAAAAGTATTAATTAAATAATAATTTGAAAAATTAATCAATAAAAATAATAAACTGAATTATAGAAACATTTGCTGTGAAGCTAACAATTTAAACCCGAACCACAGGAAGTAGAAAAAAAGGAAAACCACGTATAATGGATGGAAAAGAACTGCTCGCTACAGACTACTACAAGTGATTATTGACTCACAAGGCAAGTGTGTTTAATCCCAAAACACAGATAAAGGCCGCTTGAAACTTTAAATATATATATATATATATATATATATATATATATATATATATATATATATATATATATATAATAAAATAAAAATTACAATTAAATTTACCAAAATGATCCAAGATGGTAAAATTAAATATATATATATTAAATTAAATATTAAAGAATTAATATTTATAAAGTTATCTCAGCCAGATGTAAAAGCTCGATAAAACCAAATAGGAGATAGAGCACCTTTTTCTTCACCATATTCCCTCTGCTTCACTTTTTTTGTTATCAAATAAGATTTTTGACTTACTTGTTGTTTCATCAAATACTTTTGCATGCAAAATCCGATCCCGCATTTTGCTAATTCCTATCCTCTGATGAGAAGGAAAGTATTTCTTCGAAACTCCGCGGATTAAGGACTATCCACTTATCTAGTGTTTCCTTTTCAGATTAAATATGTTTTTAACTCATTTCAAAGTGTTTTTTAACATGTTTTATTAACTGTTTGCTCGTATATATATATATATATATATATATATATATATATATATATATATATACGAGCAAACAGCTTGAAACTTTATATATATGCATACATATATATATATATATATATATATATATATATATATATATATATATATGTTGTCGATAAAAAAAAATTGAATACTCGCTGTATTAACATGAAATATTCTTTTCGTGGGCTATGAAATCTTTGAAATATTACTTATTCCACGCGCTGCTGAAGCATAATTTCTGCAAATTATAATTTGATGACCGGTTATACACTTATATGTCAAAACTGGAGGCTGAAACAATTGTACGCAAGGCGTTATCAATCAAAGGCAAACTGTTTGAAAATAAGTAAATACGTGTGCATTTATTCCTTTTAATGTGGTATCTTTAAAGATATATGCATAGTTCAACGTTTAAAGTTTAGAATTTAAAAACTGAAAGTAGATATATAAATACTAAAACTAATATTTACATGAAACTCCTATCCAATTAAAATGCTCAATGTTCGAGATAGAGCATTGGTTTATGAAAGGAACAAAACATTTGAAAAATTACAATTTACAACATTTATTATTTGAGTTAGAGATGCTGTATTGTTGGTCCAGGAAAACGCCGGAAATTAAACTAGATGATGATTATTATGATTGTTGTTTCGTAGTCTAGTTGTTTTGTTAGCTAAAAAATATACCAGGAATGATAACTTGATAAAATTGAATTTTAAAAACAAGTGAAGTATTTTAGTTTGGATAAATAATAACTTGGAAATGAAATTTTCAGTTAAACAAACAGTTATGAATTTTAGACGAGCATAGAAACACTGTCATAAATATACATATATACGATATACATAACTAATTATAGACGACACAGATACTACATGCTAATCTTATTTTCCCCTATTTTAATGACCGATATAGCTTTATACACAAAACCTACATATACATATTCATTTAGTCATTCATTTTCGCCATATTTTGGACGTGTTCTGAAAAAGAAACGTTTGTATTTGTACTCTATTTAAAAAAAAAAAAATGCACATTTAATCTCCCCAACTATTTTGCTTTCATTAGTTATTAATCGAGGAAGTTTGGGAAGAACTTACTCTCACGCTCATATATACTACGTCTACCGCTTTTACACCGGATATACATTTTGTCACAGAATTTTTTTTTCTATATTGCACTGCCTCCAGAATTTTCTAACATGGCCACCTAGATCGCAGTGCCATCTGTTTTTATTGTTTCCTAATAAAGATCGACCTTTTATCGAAGAAATCGGCAATGTTAGTGTTTCGTCATATATATATATTTTTGCATTTTTCTGTTTTATTTAGAATTCAGCTTTGTTTCCAACAACAAACTTGTTATAGATAATCGCTCATATGTCAAAAAAAAAAAAAAATCAATTACCAATAATGATTTCTTCTAAATTACATTCATTAATGGGAGTTTTATATCGAATTGAATTTATAGCTCATCTTTCAAATATTTTCTTTCGCTCTGAAGAGATCTGATGGCATCGAAAAATGATTTCCTGATTCGATTGAATCGAATGCCAAAAAACAAAAAAAAAAAAAAAAAAAAAAACATAAGTGTTGTAGCTTTTCTAGCCGATAATAATCAAGACAAACACAGTTGTATAGTTAACAAAAATTTATAAGCAAATGTATGTTACAGAAGTATACGTCATGATTCTGTGACCATAACTGCCATGAATCTTTACCCAATAATGTGTTAAATGTAATAATATTTATACTCTCTGGAAAGTCTATTGACGAAGAAAAATATATACCATCTTATGGCATAACATTAAGTCAGTCGTGTCATGGAAACCTTAATCTAAGTTTGTTTGTCTGTTTCGGTTTTTTAACGTGCATTTTTTCCGAGATGTAAAGTTGCAAAGCAGTGTGAGGTGGTGGGTGAAATGGTTGCATTGCGTGGACCATATATAAATTTTTTAATGATAAGATATTTAATAGTTTTTAACTCCTTTAAAATAAGTACTAATGTAGCAATATATATATATATATATATATATATATATATATATATATATATATATATATATATATATATATATATATAGTCACCCACATACAGTACTGTTTCGCAGCTCATCAGCTCGGCTAGACAGGCAACTGCCTCAAGCCAGGATCGAAACCCGACCGCCCAAATGACAGTCAAGGCTTCTCACCATTACACTATACGGCTGCTGCTGCTGCTGCGTGGGTAATGAATAAATGATGTTTTGACATCATCCAAATACCTCCGCTAGATTTGTTTACACAAAGAGCGTCTCTTAATACGCTAATGGCAGTTTGTATATCACTTCCCAATATGATCAACCCAAAATAGGGAGCATTATAGTTATCCACACACACACACACACACACACACACACACACACACACACACACACACACACACACACACACACACATATATATATATATAACAAGGGTCCATGAAACCTTCTTCATGTGTATCTTGTCGAACTCGGAAATGTTTCTGTTGAACTCGGGAATTTCGTGTAGACAGAAAGATGTTTTGTTTTATTTTTAAATATAAAGCGGAACCCTTTATTTACTTCACGGGGGTAGCATGTTCTTGTTCCGTCAGCCATGATGGATAGAGGTCCTAAATAATTTGCAATTGTATTTTTCGGTTGCCCACATTGAGGAAAAATCAATTGTAAAAAGTGATATTCTCCTCAAGGTTGAAGGTTTAATTGCACATGTGGAACAAATTCGATGTTGGTTTTTAGCTGGTCAAAACAGGCGCTTAGGGGTCAACATTGAAAAAAAAAATTGAAACTTAGTAAGCATACGTCGACTAAACATGTTTTTTCTATGCATGCACAAATATACATTTATAGGTTTAACAACATTATTTTTTAAGTTTTTATATCGCTAGTAATCCTTACTAAATCAGAAGATGTATCTAATTCACATTCATAATTTTGTATTCATTTTTTGATAAAGTACGTCTTACATGCGTGCCGTTGAATAACGGAAGACCACTAAACAACTCCTCAGAGATAAATGTATGCTGAAAAGTTTTTTTATATGGAATGAAAAAGATGTATAAAAGAAAAAAAATCTAGATAAAATGAAATGGAGTTATTTAAACTTAGTTTCTTAATAACCTCATTCTTTTTTTTCCAGGCAGCATGTGTTATCCACAATAAATTACACAACATACAAAATGACGACCGCCTGTTTGTAAACTAGCTCAAATATGTGGTCGTCACGAAGACGTAGAAACAGGATATCAAATATTCGAATTAATCATGGGTATAAACAGCTACATATTCTCAAATAAATTCCAACAGAAACCTAACAACCAGCCTTGGTATACCCCCGAATTGCACATAGACTTCACTACTTTAATTGCTTTAAACATAATAGATATTTTGAAACTAAAGTCGCTTTTAGAACTGCCAACAATTACTGCACAATGATTATAGAAAACGCGAGAGTGTTGTATGTCCAGTCCATCAAGTTCAGAGTAGAAAAGCGAAGATTTCATTCCAACGAGTTTTGGCGAATAACAAACAAGGTCCTGAACAGATGCGTATCCTCTATTCCGATCAGCGTTAATGGATCTGAGCTGATTTCGTCAGCATCTGAAAAAGCCACCCTCTTCGCTAAGAACTTCGCACCAAACTGAACCCTATACGATCAGGGCCACTTGCCTTCGAACTTTCCTCCCCAGACTGAAAATAATCTGAGCGATATCCACATATCTGTTCGTGGTGTTACCATCCTCGTCAAGAACCTTGAAATCAGAAAATAACCAAATTAGACTGTTTCCATCACTGTTGACTCGGTGACCTCCATACACTCATTAATACTTATCCTTGAGTGGCCTTCGAGCCTTGATAAGTGGTGTCTTCCTCGTAAAAAAAAAAAAAATTATTCACTCATAGCAATGACCGATGACAGAACAAATACTACACTTTCGTCCGAGCTAGAGGGAAGGGTAGTTGTTTTTATATACCTTCTAGTTTGCAAATATTTATCGTTGATAATTCCAGAGACAAGTCCTGAAATTAGAAAGTGCTTGTGTAGATTGGTGATCTTTTTAAACCAACGCATTTCTAGAAAAACGTTGTCTGCCTGGAACTTACATGTCATGGCGAAATTAGTATAAATTCCAAAAATTACGAAAAATGTTCAGTATATGACGTATTCTAAATAAAAAAATCCAAAAAATCAGCCAAAATTAAATTCACAGATGTCGTGTTTAAAGTTAATTTAAGTTAAGGGTTATCTCCCTTGTTTGTCATACTGAATTTGTCGCACAACTCTTCTACATTTAAAACATAAGATGAAAGCCAATAATTTGATACATTAAATTTCTTACTTTTAAGTTATTTTTATACTAGATCATTTTTGGAATTCATACTAATTTCTCCATACCAAGTAAGTGGGTAATAATGTTTTCACATGAAATATGTTGGTTTAAAAAAAAAATCACCAATCTAAATGAGCACTAATTAAAAAAAGTCATCTCCCTTGAATCAGCCAATCGTCGTCTACAGTGACGTTCTATTTAGATTCTTTGATCTGAAACCTTAAAACAAAAAGAAGGAAAAAAAAATCAGCGCTAACTTGTGCCCGTTCCGTAACAGATCAACTGGCTTCTTTGAAAGTAATATGAGAAAAATAAAAGGTTGTCACTCTAGATTTATTCGTGAAAAAAAAAAATATTGAATAAAAAAAAAGAAAAAAAGAAATCATTATCCATTATGACTATAACGAAAATCGAATTGCTCTCTTTCGTCATAATGGATAGTATCAGATATCTGATTTCGCATTCATCTTGCGAGATTGGAATATATATATATATATATATATATATATATATATATATATATATATATATATATATATATATCGAGATCAATGGAAAAATATATAACTATTATTGGCTTTAAATAAGTATTTGTCAAAGTTCCATCTCCTTTTCTTGTTAAGATCAAAACAATTATTTTCTGGTAGATGTCTTTTTTTTTTTTTTTTTTTTTTGTTATTATTCATTCGCATATAATACATAAAACACACGCACACACACGCACATATATAGTACGTGTGTGTGTGTGCATTAACAAGAAACAGCAAAAAGTATATGAAATATTAATTATTGTAACCTTAACTAGTCACATTTAAGTCCGAAAATATGGCGTAGAAATTTCCAGGTTGGCATCTGGAGGCGCAGAATTCACTGCGAGAGATGCACCCCCAGTCTTCGTTGAAGCATGCATCTAGGAGAAGGAAACTTTGATGTAAAAATCTGCAATCTACTGTGTACTTGGTCCCGTGGAAGTCATCTGCACCGACAAAGGGTAGCAGTAATACCAAAATACATGGTTGGTTCTACACAAAGCCTTCACCACTATAAACAAATCATCTGTGTTGATTTCCGAACAACTTAGTTGTTGTGGCGGAACCTCATACGTCGAAATCGACGGGAAATCATTATATATATATATATATATATATATATATATATATATGTGTGTGTGTGTGTGTGTGTGTGTGTGTGTGTGACACTTGATTTGATATTAAGCTGAATTAATCTTTCCATTCAAATTGAAAATATAAGAAAATACCACACACACACACACACACACACACACACACACACACACACATATATATATATATATATATATATATATATATATATATATATATATGGATGGATGGATTATTATGTACGTGCAAAATGAATGCCGATGCTCAAAATGTATAAACATTTTGATCTCCCCTTTACTTAAAGATTCACCAAGAATCAGGGAATTAACCAATTTTAATGAAATTTTCATTATTTATCAAATAATGATCACAGAATATAATGAATACATTATTTTTTTTAAATAAATCTTAGTCGAACTGTATTATTTGGTTTAAACAAAAAATACCTTTACTAAAGTTATGGTTTTCAGTAGTAAAAAAAAATGCATGAATTTATTTTTGCTTTTTTATGTAAATAAAGCAATTTATATTGTAACAATTAAAAAAAAATACAGGAACATTACGGAAAAAAACCCCTAAAGTTCGTATTAATGAATTCGATATAATTCGAAGAAAAATTAATTTCTCGAACTACAGATATTATCATTGACTTAAGCATTGTTTATTTAATATTTTCACACACAAAAAAATTATAATTGTAAAAAATAGTTCTTTTTTTTTAATCATAGGTTTCATATTATATATATATAAAAAAAAATACATACCTTACAATATCGTTCGAGTTGTTTTAAATAACAAGCTCAATTAAATTGTTTTCTGGATATATATATATATATATATATATATATATATATATATATATATATATATATATACATATACACACATATATATATATATATATATATATATATATATATATATATATATAAAGATAGATAGATAGATAGATAGATAGATAGATAGACAAGCTCAATTAAATTGTTTTCCGGATATATATATATATATATATATATATATATATATATATATATATATATATAAAGATAGATAGATAGATAGATAGATAGATAGAGAGAGGGAGAGAGAGAGAGAGAGAGAGGGGGGGGGCACGGACACTAAATAGAATAGTTTTACAGCATTATTTATTTTATTTCTAATGTTATTAAAATTCTGTTCAACAAAAATACGACGTACGATCGTCTCATAGACTACTTGGAATTAAGATTATTTTTTATTTATTTTTATGTGTACTGATTTTTCTGTAATCTTACCAATAGATATTAAGCATCAATTAATGAATATTTCCCAAATTTCATTTTATTGGGAGTATTTTAAAAAGATTTTAGGGGCACGGTAATAGATATAACTTCCCATGTAAAAACTCAGATTTATATCAGATTTACATTAGATACTATTTAAGCAAGATTCCCTGAATGTTAGCTTCTTCT
>NC_136517.1:43128949-43151449 GCF_053919585.1 Euprymna scolopes
AAAGCTGATTGGCCAACTAGAAATCCTCAACATATATAAAAACAAGAAGCAACCACAGAATTCGCGCTAAGCCTGACGAATCCTATAGTTGGATGAAACGCAGAATATTCAGTGTAGCTTAATCGCCATATATATTTTATAAATTACTATATATATATATATATATATATATATATATATATATATATATATATATATATGAACAAATGATTAATAAAACATATTAAAAGACATCTTGAAAAAGAGTTAAAAACATATTTAATTATAAATATATATATATATATATATATATATATATATATATATATATGTACACACACACACACAAACACAGAGAGAGAGAGAGAGAGAGAAAGAGAGAGAGAGAGAGAGAAAGAGAGAGAGAGAGAGGCTGTTAAAAGAAACTCCGCACTTGTAATTTTTTTAAAAACTGCAAATTTAAGCTAAATTTAATGTAATTGTTTAAACAAACTATACCTCATTTGATTGGCCTTTTATTCTTCCATAATTTTACCTGTTCATATTTGACTTTTAATTGAAATATTCTGGTATTCACGTCAATTTAAAAAAATAATTTCGAATTGAGGAGGCAAAAAGAAAGTCCGCATAATGGAAAATTGTTATTTAAATGTAACTTTAGGACATTAATACAACACAAATACAACAGGAACACAATGAACTAGTTAATATTTAGTAGCATAGTCCTTCTGCAATTTGACAGTCTGCAATCTTTTGGGAATTCCTTGAATTAGACTGCAGCAATACTCCGAGGAAAGGGCATCACACTTTTCTTTAATTTTTGTCTAAATATAACCCTATCTCCTCGCCCGGCCGCATCTATTGGATACCGGTTCACGAGAGCATACTTGTGATGTAATGTGTTCATCGCTCCCGGCTCACATGATCATAGATGCAACCTGGCAGGTCTACATTCTTAATTGTCTAGTGGTGTGCCCCTCCAGGGTGACCAGATTCTCACTGGTCACTGGAAAATACCTCTCTGCTGCTCAGGGCACGCGAAACGTGCATGACCCCAAGTCCGTGTGGCAACTATTATCTTTTGCCGTTCGTCGTCAGATGCTGGGGTTGGATTCATTCTTCGTAGATGCTCTGATTAATGGTTTGTATGTTGCCTTTCTCAGTTACAATTTGGCCTCGAATTGGTAGGAATTAGCAAAATGCGAGATCGGATTTTGCATGCAAAAGTATTTGATGAAACAACAAGTAAGTCAAAGATCTTACTTGATAACAAAAAAGTGAAGCAGAGGGAATATGGTGAAGAAAAAGGTGATTACACGTGAATGTATAGTCTGGTGGAAGATAAATAATCTAGTGACGGTAAAATCCAAATATATAACTTCAAGAAAGTTAATTGAATGCATGCAAAATCCGATCTCGCATTTTGCTAATTCCTACCCTCTGATGAGAAGGAAAGTATTTCTTCGAAACTCCGCGAATTAAGGACTATCCACTTATCTAGTGTTTCCTTTTCAGATTAAATACGTTTTTGACTCATTTCAAAGTGTTTTTAACATGTTTTATTAACTGTTTGCTCGTATATATATATATCGACCTGTTACGCACACCATTTGAAAAGGGAAAATTTTTCCGAAATTAATAATGGAATACGTTGCATAGACTTACAAGTAAGACATTTTACCATACAACTGAATAAATATATATATATATAAAAAAATATATATATATATATGTATGTACTTATTGATTTGTAAATCGCCACTTGTTCTCGTCCCCTCTTACCAACAGCGACTGTAATTCATTCCTCGCATTGTGACAGCCTTCTAAATCTCTTTTACACACACACACACACACACACACACACACACACACACACACACACACACACACACACACATACACACACACACACATATATGTGTGTGTGTACGTTAAATGCAAAAATAAAAAGGTAACATATACATGTTACACGAAGAAAGTAAAAACAGAACTAATGTGACACAAAATATTTATATATTTTCAAAGTTACAAGCTATGAAAGATTGTGTGTGGGAATTTTTAAATACTAATGAGTCACCATTCATAACGCCAAAAGCCGAGGATAAGGATAAATTATAGTGTCCGTTGGACCAAGCACAATTCTATAACGAAATTGCAAACAATGAATGAAATGTACAAAATTCGATTATTTAAAGGAACGAATCGACAAGTGTTCAATGATATTGGACTCGAAAGCGGCCATCTTGTAATGTGCAGGATGATTCATTTTGCGCACATAAATTCAGACAGTCAAATTGTTTTTCTTGGTTTGAATGGTGAAAAAAGAATGCACCAATATAAATCGTGTGTGTGCATGCATGTTTGTCTTTGCTCAGCGTGAGTATGTGTAGCATCAAACTTCATAGCAGTTCTTTCTTTTTATCGTGCTGGGGTGGCTTTAGTTGAAAGCTTTCACTGTTTTTTACCAGTTTCATTTTCTAGGTGACTGCCATCTTGTGACTGTGGTGAATTCTTTTTATCTGAAAAAAAAAAGAGGGGGAAAAAAGCTAAACTTAGTGTTTTTTGTTTTGTTCTTTTAACGAGTAAATAAGATTTTAGTGTGCGGACGTAGTTGTAGAAAAGTCACACAATTATTTTTTTATATATATCATTTCAGTTTTTGTATAGAAATGCTATAAGATTTTAGTTTTTATATAACGCTATTGGTTCATCGATTTGAAGGCATTTTAATCCTATAAAGTTTCCTCTTGGATTTATAAATATTACAAATAACTTCAATGCGTTAAATTTAGCAAGTGCGAATTCTTCTTTGTATAAACTATATTTTTATTTTGAACAATTATCTCCCAAATCACATCCTAAAATTCGTGGACATTTAACCTGACGACACTACCATCTATGGCAACACTTCAAAGGCAGTAAACGAATAAGTCCTCTCTGATTCTCTCTCCTCTGATCTTGATCACGTGGTGCAATGGGGAAAGAGATGGCTAGTTAAATTTAATGCATCTAAAACCAAGCTTCTATCTTTCCAGCATCAATGCTTTGGTCTCCGTCTGGCATCAATTGAAATGAATGGCCGTTCTTGGGGAGACTCCATGCTTTGACAAGCTTCTGGGTCTGACCTTTACTCCTGATCTGAGATGAAATACGTACATCAAATCCGTTGCGAAGGCTGCTGGGAAAACGATAGGATCGTTCTACCGCTTCAGTAGATATCTCAATTCAATTCGCCCAAGGATGGAGCACTGTTGCCACATCTGGCCAGAAGCTGCTAGAAGCAGCTTATCCTGCCTTGGCAGAGTTCAAAATAGACTTTGTAGCCTAGTGTGGGATGCCCTGTTCTCTTCCCTGAAACCTCTTTCCCACAGAAGAGACGTTGCGAGCCTGTATCTGCTTTATCGTTATTTTCATCGCAAGTGCTCGTCTGAGCTCTAATCTATGGTCCTCACTGATCTGACTTTCATGAAAAACTAACTGAAACTACTATCAATAATTTCTCCCACTCTTTATCCATGCCTAAACATAAAAGTAGATCCATGAACAAAGCTTTTTTCTTAGAACTGCACGCCCGTGGAACTGTTTCGTTTTCTGGCTTTCCAATTGACTACAATATGGTCGTCTTCAAGTCTAATGTAAACAAGTTCTTGATGAGCCATCCCCTTAAGTAATCCAATTTACCAAATTTCTATTACTGACGATTACTACATTTTCCCATTGACTACTGTACATTCATTAATACGTATCCGCGAGTCGCCCCGGACCTTGATAAGTGTGACTCCTTTGTAAAAACGCCCCGGACCTTGATAAGTGTGACTCCTTGGTAAAAAAAAAATGTTCTAGTAAATCCACTCCCGATATTTGATCCAGTCGACGAAAACACGCGCATTCATCTTCTATTGTTTCTTTTTTTAAACTTTTTTTTCTTCAGTTTTTCTCAGCGGACTATTATTGATTAGACATTAAGCCACCATATGACAAAAAAGAAAAAAGTTTCTAATACGACGTCCTAGTAAACCAATCCCCCATATTTGAACCACTCGACGAGAACACGCACAGCTTTCTTATATAAAGAATTTTTCATTTACAATCTAAGGGCAATAATATAAGACCTTTATTATCGAATTTATTCCGTATTATTTTCACTGGTCACCATGTTTGTTTTCACGCGCATTGAATTTGACTTGTGATAAAATTACGTAGTAAAATGAAGTGAACGCTGTCGTAATTACATATATTTTTGTCGAGTTTTATATATTAGGTTGACAAGAAAGTTCTTGTAGACCTTTTAATTTTGATCTCAAAGGATTATTTTCAAATAGGTTTTTGTTACAATAACTTTACTTTGTATATCATTTTAAAGAGCACTTTTCGCTCTATCTAATCATTTAAATTAGAATCGTTTTAAAACAATTATGTCTTCTTTTGAGAACGTTGAACACAAGATGGTGAAGCAAATACGCACAATTTTCTTATTTCAATTCAAGCTAGGTCGAAAAACTGCTGAAACAGCTCGCGATATCAACAAAGCGTTTGGCTTAGTAACCACTAATAAACGCACAGCCAATGGTGGTTTAAGAAATTTCATGGCGACGACGAGAGTCTTGAAGACATTGAGCGTAGTGGTAGGCCATCGGATGTTGACAATGATCAATCAAGACCCTTAGTCGAAGCCAATCCAAGCATAACTCTTCGAGAACTTGTTTCTGAATTAGACGTAACGTATACGACGATTTCCAACCATATGAGAGAGATTGGAAAGACAAAAAACTTGATAAATGTGTACCTCACGAATTGAATGACAACCAAAAGAAATGACGTGTCATTTTCCCTTCTTTTACTCAACAAGAGTGACCAGTTTCTCGACCGGGTTGTGACTTGTGATGAAAAGTGGGCTCTTTACCACAATCGGAAACACTCAGCTCAGTGGTTAGACTCCACGGCATTTTCTGAAGCCAGTGTTGCACTAAAAGAATGTCATGCTGACTGCTTGGTAGTCTGCAACAGGTCTCATCCAATACAGTTTTTTGAAAGCAGGCGAAACCATTACCGCGGAGAAGTAGTGTCAACAAATGAATGAAATGCATCAGAAACTTTGACAACAACACCCAGCATTAATTATCAGAAAAGACGCAATTCTCCTCCACGACAACGCTCGACCGTACGTTACTAAGCCGACCATGCAGAAGCTTAACGAAGCAATTTGGTTTACAAATCATATATCCCAATTTAAAGGGAATACGAAACAATTCGGTCTACAAATCATGTATACCAATTTAAAGGGAATACGAAACAATTTGGTTTACAAATTATGCATCCCAATTTAAAGGGAATACGGAACAATTTGGTTTACAAATTATGTATCCCAATTTAAAGGAATACGAAACAATTTGGTTTAAAAATTATGTATCCCAATTTAAAGGGAATACGAAACAATTTGGATTACAAATTATGCATCCCAATTTAAAGGAAATACGAAACAATTTGGTTTACAAATTATGTATCACAATTTAAAGGAATACGAAACAATTTGGCTTACAAATTATTCATCCCAATTTAAAGGGAATACGAAACAATTTGGTTTACAAATTATGTATCACAATAAAAAGGAATTACGAAACAATTTGGTTTAAAAATTATGTATCCCAATTTCAAGGGAATACGAAATAATTTGGTTTACAAATTATGTATCACAATTTAAAGGAATACGAAACAATTTGGTTTAAAAATTATGTATCCCAATTTAAAGGGAATACGAAATAATTTGGTTTACAAATTATGTATCACAATTTAAAGGGAATACTAAACAATTTGGTTTACAAATCATGTATCCCAATTTAAAGGGAATACGAAATAATATTGTTTACAAATCATGTATCCCAATTTAAAGGGAATACGAAATAATATTGTTTTACAAATCATGTATAACAATTTAAAGGGAATACGAGACAATTTGGTTTACAAATTCTGTATTACAATTTAGAGGAAATACGAAACAATTGTTTTACAAATTATGTATCTCAATTTAAAGGGAATACAAAACAATTTGGTTTACAAAATATATATCACAATTTAAAGAGAATACGAAACAATTTGGTTTACAAATTATGTATCCCAATTTAAAGGCAATACGAGCAGTTAGAATTACAAATCATGTATCCTTATTTGAAATATGAAACAATTACGTTTTCAACTCGTGTATTTCAATTTAAAGGGAATACGAAACAATTAGGTTTACAAACCATGTATTCCAATTTAAAGGGAATACGAAACAATTAGGTTTACAACTCATGTATCCCAATTTAAAAGGATACGAAACAATTACGTTGTCAACTCATGTATCCCAATTTAAAGGGAATACGAAACAATTTCGTTTACAAATCATGTATTCCAATTCAAAGAAAATACGAACAATTAGATTTACAAATCATTTATCCCAATTTAAATGGAATACTAAATAATACGGTTTACAAATATTATATCACAATTTAAAGGGAATACGAAACAATTTCGTTTATAAATCCTGTATCCCAATTTAAATGGTATATGAAACAATTAGGTTTACAAATCCTGTATCCCAATTTAAATGGAATACTTATATAATAAGGTTTACAAATATTGTATCCGAATTTAAAGGGAATACGAAACAATTTCGTTTACAAATCCTGTATCCCAATTTAAATGGTATATGAAACAGTTAGGTTTACAAATCCTGTATCCCAATTTAAATGGAATACTTATATAATAAGGTTTACAAATATTGTATCCCAATTTAAAGGGAATACGAAACAATTTCGTTTACAAATCCTGTATCCCAATTTAAATGGTATATGAAACAATTAGGTTTACAAATCCTGTATCCCAATTTAAATGGAATACTTATATAATAAGGTTTACAAATATTGTATCCCAATTTAAAGGGAATACAAAATAATTTCGTTTACAAATCCTGTATCCCAATTTAAATGGTATATGAAACAATTAGGTTTACAAATCCTGTATCCCAATTTAAATGGAATACTTATATAATAAGGTTTACAAATATTGTATCCCAATTTAAAGGGAATACGAGATAATTTCGTTTACAAATCCTGTATCCCAATTTAAATGGTATATGAAACAATTAGGTTTACAAATCCTGTATCCCAATTTAAATGGTATATGAAACAATTAGGTTTACAAATCCTGTATCCCAATTTAAATGGTATATGAAACAATTAGGTTTACAAATCCTGTATTCCAATTTAAATGGAATACTTATATAATAAGGTTAACAAATACTGTATCCCAATTTAAAGGGAATACAAAACAATTTCGTTTACATTCGCCCATGTATGGAGTATTGTTGTCAAATTTGGGCTGGTGCATCTGCTACTAGTCTTTCGCTCCTAGACAAGATTAAAAAAAAGAGTCGACAATCTGATAGGCCCTGAACTGGCATCTAAGCTTCAGCCTCTGTCCCATCGACCGAACGTTGCACCCCCCTGCCTGTTCTACAAGTATTTTAATGGTGAATGCTCTGACAAACTACGGACACGTGTCCCCACGACGTAGACACTCTCGACAAACCCGACAGGCAACTAAATCCCACCCCTTCACAGTAGAGATCCCTAGATGTAAAAGATCTTTTTACTCCAGTTGTTTCTTCCCCAGAACCGCTAGACTCTAGAATTCCATTCCATGTTCCTGCTTCCCTAACTGTACTGACATGCAGAAGTTCAAGTGCAACGTGAACCGACATCTTGCTGCCCAAATCCCAACATAGTGCCCCAGTAGTTGCTGCCCCTGATAGTAGCCCCTACACCAAAGTGGCAATGAGCCTTGTTTGGGGTGAAAATGTAATAAAAAAAATTTTTTTAATGGTATATGAAACAATTAGTTTAACAAATCATGTATCACAATTTAAAAGGAATATGAAACAATTATGTTTACAATCATGTATCACAATTTAAAGGAAATACGAAACAATTAGAATTACAAATCATGTATTCCAATTTAAAGGAAATACGAAACAATTCGGTTTACATATCATATATACAAAACTAAAAATGGGCCATAAAAATTCCCATATTGCATAGCTAGCTAAATTGTAAAAACAACCCATTAACTTTAAAGGAACCATATCAGTCGAATGTAAATATTCGATACGTTTATAAATGTAAAATTATCGTATCTTCACATATAATTAGGTTTACTTTATTTTAGTTTACAGTCAGTAAAATAAAAGAATATGCAATTAATATATTTTATTTCATGGTGGTGGTGGTGGTGGTGGTGGTGGTGGTATTATTATTATTATTATTATTATTATTAATAATAATAATAATAATAATAATAATAATAATTATATATATATATATATATATATATATATATATATATATATATATATATATATATATATAGTATTTTTATTGGAGTTAGGTATAATTCTCAAAAGGAAACAGTTAAATAATAAGTGATTAATGCTCCCAACTGATTCGCGGCGTTATTAAGTCACAAATAGGGCCCAACTTTAATTTTTCTTTTATGAGCCTATGGGTATACTATTTCTTTATTTAATAATATTAATAATGTTTTATATCTATAGTCGCTTGTGATTCATGATTCGGCTCTAATAATTTCTTTCCGCGGATTTTGGAATTCCCGCCCCGTTTCTTGTTTTCCTGACTGCACTAACCTGCAGAATCTTAAAATGTAATGTGAATAAACATCTTGTTGCTCTGCCCAGTTCTCTTTAGTCCCTTGTCAACACAATCCCTAATAGTATTTTATTATGTTTAAGTAGGAATATGTCTTGTTTGATGTGAAAAGAGGGTTAAGCAATAATGCAGAGAACGACCTGTTCTTCCGTGGAAGTTGTCTAGGCATATTTTGGCAGTTTACGTAAACCGCCGGAATATTTATTTATTTATTGCGGACTATTATTCTCATCTTTATTAGTTGGTGAGACGACAACAACTACGGATGGCAGTGATTGCTGAGAATGCAGTTAGGAGATTAGAAATTCCTATCCGCCGCGGTTACCACCTGACGAAGGCCAGAAGAATAGTTGGCCGAAACGTCGGGAAACAACAAGTAATAAAGATGAGGATAATAGTCAGCAATAAATAAAAATTGATATAAATAATACTCATTTCAATAATGAATTCCAATTAAAATAATATATATACCATTCTTCGGTACGGATCCGACCATGGAAGATCAGATAATAAATAAACGTGGATTTATAAGATCCAAAAATCCAACCTTGATCGCCTTTCGGCGCCCATGGCGCAGTTGATAGAGACGTTAAATCTCTACGGTTCCAGATGAGCATTGTCCTACCAAAAGCTTACTTGGTCAAAACGTGGTGAGACGACATGGCAGTGATTGCTGGAAATGCAGTTAGGAGATTAGAAGTTCCTATCCGTCGCAGTTACCACCTGACGAAGGCCAGAGGAATAGTTGGCCGAAACGTCGTGAAACAACAACTAATACAGATGAGAATAATAGTCCGCAATAAATAAATTAATATAAATAATACTCATCTCAATAATGAATTCCAATTAAAATAATATATATACCGCCGGAATATGTTGATCAAATTGTTAAACTCTAGAAAAAGAGAAAAAACACCATGATGGAAAACATTTATAGTATAGTAATTTCAATAAAAAATAAAGGGGGGAAATACAATTGAAAAAAAAAATATCAATCTAAGGTAAGTTCCATGAATAAATATTTATTATTTTGTATTTATTTATTTATTTTTGCTTGTAGAAGGCTACGAAAAAAATATTTTTATGACAAAATACTTTTTTTGTCTACTTATTTAAAGTCAATTATTAGGCCATATTTTTGGAAGATTTTTGATTATCTGACAGGAATTCCTAAAGACTTACATTTTGCAAATGTCCTCGTAGGAATTTTTTTCCAATCGGTCCTGATATACTCTCGCTGTAAATTTTGAAGAGTTGCAACGTCGTGGGACCACATGTATGTATTTTCGATTAATTTCCATTCCTGGAAAGATGAAATATCTTTTTTCTGGCAACTGTACAATAATCTGAAAACCCAGCTTTACCGAATTCGAAAATTAAAATATTGAATTTCAAGTGAAACCAATGGTGTCTACTGAATTGTCATGTCGCATTAATGAAAGTATCCAAAAATTACGAAAAACGATAAGATAGAAAATTAATTATTAGTGGACACAGTTTTCGAAGACAATTAGCGAGAAGTAAGTTTTACTAAATTGGCCAAAGATTTTCAGTTTACAGAAAAGATTTACCTCCCTTTTATTACAATTAGAACTCTCCTCTTTTTTTTCTTTTTTTTTTTTTTTTTTACAAAACTCAGTTTTCGCTAATCGTCTTCGTAAAGTATTTTTTATTAATAATTGTCTTTCGTAATTGTTTTTCGTAATTTTTGGATATGTGCATTGCTCTAACATGGCAATTCAGTTTATGCCACTGGTTTCACTTGAAATCCAATGTTTTAATTTTCAAATTTCGCTACAGTAAGGGGGGAGGAATTACATTTTGTTGCAATTTGTTAACTTTTCGTCTGCTACATTTACTGAACGTTACGCCGTATTACGGCGGTTTATGAAAGCTGCCTCAATATACTGATGCAACATCCACGGAAAAACGGGCCGTATTCTGAATAAGTACCAAGAATAAAATTACTCAAATAAGAATAACAGTCCTGAATAAGCAAACATAAAATTTGTAACAATACCTTATTTCAAAATCATATCGTCAAGCACCGAGCCAAACTTTTCTTTCTTTTCTTCTCTCTCTCTTTTTTTTTTTTTTTTTTTTGATATCTTTTTAAGAGTAAAGATCCGATCGGATTTGTTCCTCCTCCGAATAGTTTCTCTGGTCGTAAACCGGCAAGTTCGGGGGATTTTCCTCGGGCACTTTCTCGGGCCCTTTCCCCTCACCTGGGAGGGGAAGAGGTGGAAAAACATCCCCAGGTTTTGGAATGACGTCTTGAAAGGGTGAAATCTGCGGAAACTCCTCGAATCGTTCTTCCTCTGCGCACTTTCCACAAGAACAATAATTTAGAAGCATTAAAAAGTCGATCAAAATTACGGACGTCAAGGAAAACATGGCGAGACAGGATAGATTTATTATTTGTTTATTTCTCCAGAGAGTGGAGATTGGGAAAACATGCCGCGTATTTTATAGTGGACTGACTGGACTACACACCGTAAGACAGACACAGAGTGAGAGAGAGAAAGAGAGAGAGAGAGAGAGAGAGAGAGAGAGAGAGAGAGAGTCGCGCCGTGTGACGTAGCCAAATCGACTCATTTGTTGTATAAAATGGAGATTCAAGTTGCTATTTATTTGCCTCACGATGAGGACAAAGTTAGTAGCTGGGCCGTTTTTTTTTTTATGTCTGAAATTCCGGATTAGGACATAAAGAAAAAAGTTGCCTCATTCTAGAAGGGTTTCTCTTCCTCTCTCTGATGACAGAACAAACACACTCACCCATTATTCCAAGTTAAGAATATTAAGAGAATAAACTGTAACGAGGTTTGCAGAAGAGTGTTCAATACAAAGTAGAGAAAGATATACTTTTTGTTTTCGCGTAAGCATTTATGTATCACGACACAATTACGTTTCATGAGCTTACGGGTATGTTTCACTCAACTAGTTATAGATAGCAAGAGACTTCACCAGGTGATATTGCTTTTCCAAAAGTTCGGTTGGATTTTCGAGAAAGTTCACACACACACACACACACACACACACACACACACACACACACGCACACACACACACACACACACACACACCTCTACAGCGAACTTCCACGCGATCTAATATAAAACATCCCCCTTTTTTTTTTTAGTTAATTTATAAAAAGAGAAGATAACCCCCGAAGGGGCACGTCACAGTATCTTCATTTAAATACAGTTCATGACGAAACAATAATATACTATAAATATAGCTTTACAACATAAAGGACGAACACCATTTATTTGAGGTTTCAATATCTGGCCAATCGGGAACATATATGGTCCATTTTTGGTCTTGTCTTAACGGAAAACCTGAAATGGAAATTCTCCCCAAGAACATCAAAGCCTCGGGTTTTATTCCTGGCAACTTATTCCAGAGTGATTTCTCCTTTTGGAAAATTACAACGCTGCTCTCAGATTCCTACATTTAATTAGCGTTGGACCCCTCGCTCCCCCGCTATTACGACCGGTTGGTTTCTTAACTCTAAATCCATCAAGCTCTGAACACTATTTTCCACGTAGCTCAGAAGATCATCCTCCTCTCTTAATTACATAATTAGTATACGTCACTAAGATAATCACCTGATGTTTCTACATGTCATTATTTCTAAGTTTTTACTAAGTTTTCAACTAAATTGTTATAACATTTTCAGTATGATATGTTGTGATATTTTTAAGTTAACATTCCTGGCAACTATTAAATGTAAATAAATATCTAAATATTTGGATTATTCTAAAACATATTTTAGCTGACAAAACTTATTTGGCTGGAATAATCATAATAACCCTCGACCAGCACCCCTTTCGGCATTGCCCGGTCAATATCTAAAAGTATCAAATATTTTTATTGTCGGATAAATGGAGAGGAGAGAATTAACAACGTCTTTGTGTGAAAATTATGTTTTTTTTTTTATTCTGTTATGTATATGTCTGCAGAGTTTAAGTGTATTGGTGTGTGAAAAGGGTTTTACTATTTTTTTTTATGTGCGCGACGAAGGCTACTGCTACTGATTCGCTACTAAAGCAACTTCGGCTCGTCAGTCGAGCAAAAATGCCTTCAGGCAATTTGGGTCCGTCAGCGTAAAATATTATAAAGACTTCTTACGGTGTTATTAAAATAAACTATAAAACGAATTTAATTAAAGCTTTCAGTCGACAGTTTATTTTCAGATCGCCTGAAGGCAGTTTGCTGGACCGACTAGCCGAAGCTGCTTGACTAGCAAAGCATCATCATCTGCAAATAGTCGTGCTATTGTCGTGACTTGTTTAGTCGTACATATATGAAACACTCGTCTAGCTGAAAACACTATCAATAATCCCCCCATTCTTTATCTGTGCCTAAACCTAAACGTAGATTCCATGAACAAAGCTTCTTTCTTAGAACTGCACGCCTGTGGAATTGTCTTCCGTTTTCCTGCTTTCCAGCTGACTACAATATGGTTGTCTTCAAGTCCAAAGTAAACAAGTTTCTGATGAGCCGTTCCACTTAAGTTAACAAATTTACCGAATTTCCATTACTATCGATTACTATATTGTCCAATTGTCTACTGTACACTCTTTAACCCTTATCCTTGAGTGGCCTCTCGGCCTTGATAAGTGGTGGCGCCTATGTAAAAAAAAATACATAGTAAAATTGCTTGTTCATACGTGTGTTTGTGTTGGGTTTCACTGATATACGTCTTAGCGTCCATTGTTGTAATTGCTCTTCATTTTCTTTTGTTAATGATTAAATGGTTATTTCTTTGTTGTTTATTAGGAGATGTGTGGCTACACGTTACTTTCTAATTTCCACATCTATTTTATGTGTAATCAATTGCTTTTATGATATACTTATTGATTTATTTCTTGCGTCCACTAATGCATCCATCTTTTGTTGTCTCATGTTTTATTATTTATTATTCTAATAGAATTATCAAGCCGTTTTAGAATACTTAAGGATGGGCACTGTCTGCGGGATTATAACTAAGGCAGCCAACTAGCGTCTATGCAATGTTCGCGACTTCTGCTTGTGCGAACACTCTAGACTGTCAAATGTATTTGCCTGAATTCAGCGTTTAATAGTCCTTAATTGCCTTCATTCCCGTAGTAATTATTTGGTGGCCCTGAAGTAGAGGTTCAGCAACTAGAGCAAAAAGTGGCTTCGTGACTGGGTTCGAATCTTATGACCGGCAGGAATTGTCACCCATACACTGATGACTGCGTAAACATAAAACACTAGTGTCTGTAGGCATAAAGAATATTTATAAGGTATTAAGTTATATATATATATATATATGTATATATATATGTGCATATATATGTATATATATATATATATACTAACAAGCCACCCGGCGTTGCCCGGTCGTAAAATGCGCTTAAATATTATATTTTAATTAATGCAAAATTCTTATTTCTTATAAACAGAAATACCGTAAATATTAAACGTAACGTTGAATTCTTAAAAAATATCAAGTTAAAAAAACAGAAATAAACTGAGACATGTGCATGAAAATATATTTTTCTAAACAGTTCACTTTTTGTAAGTAAAAAAATACTCGAGCTGAGATCGCACACAAAACCTAAAAGACAGTGAGTCAAGTACGATAACCATTAAGCCAGTTTGACACGACCATTAAAAAGTGTTTTCAAACCTACTTATTCTTAACATAAGTAATCTATCACGTGAACGAATAACACATGCGCATTCGTGAAACAGCCAGCAAACAGATAAAAATCCGATAGCTCTCACGTACAAATTTTTAAATTTTCACTCCCTTAGCAACCCTTTTTTCGGATGAAAACCAATTAAAAAGTTATCCACATATCTGAATACCCTATATACACAATTTCATGTCTGTAGTTCAAAATTTTGTTGAATATATAGGTTGAGAAGTGTCCTCACACACATATTCTCACTTAATATATATATATATATATATATATATATATATATTAAGTTAACAACTCTATATTCTTTAGTTGAAGATTTGGCAACTATTGGGTATTTTGGGGTTACCTTGGTTTGGTAATTCATCATGCAGAGGCTGACACCCGGACAGCCTTTTCAAATTATGTAAATTTATTTTGATGATAATTTTGAAACATTTGATGAACGAATAATTTCATGAAACGAACTTGTCAGTTGGCCACCTCGTTTATAGTTTAATGAATTTAGAAAAATTTAGATGCTTGCAGTTTTTTTTATAGGCTTTGTTTTGGTCCCTTTTGAAATTTAAGATTTTGGTATTATCTACAATAAATTCTACTAGCATTTCTTTTCTCTTCCCTGCAACCTCTTTCCTACAGAAGAGATGTAGCGAGCCTGCCCCTGCTTTATCGTTATTTTCATGGCAGGTGCTCATCTGAACTTCAATCTATGGTCCACCTTCGCCAGACTTTCACGAAAAGCACTCATCTAGCCAGAATCACTATCAACAATTTCACACACTCTTTATCTATGCCTACACCTAAATGTAGATTCCATGAACAGGGCTTCTTTCTAAGAACTGCTCGCTTGTGGAACTCTATTCCGTTTGCCTGCTTTCCGGCTGACTACAATCTGATTGTCTTCAAGTCCAACGTGAACAAGTTCTTATTGAACCGCCCCCCTAAGTAATCCAAGTTACAAAATTCCCACTAATGTTTACTACGCTAAAACCACAATGACTAATGTATTCCCATTAACCCTTTTCCTCGAGTGGCATCTTGGCCTTGATAAGTGGTGACCCCCCCCCCCTCATGTAAATTTTTTTTTATAGATTTCGTAACATTAACCGCTTAATAAAGTGATTAAAAATTGCATAGAACGTAATTATAACATTACGCTGATACTGGTGGTTTTAATGATTTAAATTGACATATGTATACTAACCAATAATTTCAGGTACTACAGAACTAACGTTTGGCCTTTGCATATCTAATAAAATGAACACTGATTGATTCTTCCATTTAAGTATTAGTATTACTTATAAATATATACAGATAGTGGAATCATTAAGTGGTATTAAATATATTCGAAAATTATGATAGAGATTAAAAGATATAAATTGATATGTTATTAATAGGTTATTTAATTCATAGTAACTCGTAGGAAAATAATTATCAATCTAAGGGAGATAAATTGGAAGAAATGTGTCATTTGAATGTCTCTTGTTGGACGCATGGCTTAATACAATTAAAATTATTACGAGCATCACTGACTTTTACCTAACATAACGTTTTATTATATTTTAGTAATGGTCAATTAAATAATAGAATAAAATAAAATACGCATCAAGTGCGCTTGAAAGCCAAATCACGACGTAATATTAGGAAAATAAACAAATATTTTACTTGTTTGAAATTTATAACATAAATATATTTCGGAGGTACACTCCATCTTCAGTGTGTTGTTTTGTTTCTTTTTTTCTTTTTCTTCTTCCTTGCCATGTTGTAAATTTGGAGCAAGAAGTCTGTTTGTATAGAGCCGCGCGTTGTATCTGGCAGTTGTATTTTGAAATGTTTGAACTGTGCGTAGGTAACGCGAGAATAACGTCAAGAATGAGAGTTCAATAGAAACGTGTTTTTTTTTTATTTGAAAATACGCACAACCGCCAGATATAACGCGCGGTTCTATACAAACAGACTTCTTGCTCCAAATTTACAACATGTTATATACCGAAGGGGACAGACACCAGTAATTAAAGGAAGACGTAAATAGTTTGAAAATAATATTTCTTATAAGGAAAATGCTAAAATTGAACCTAGAAATGCAGAACAATTATCCATTGAGAAATAACTAAATATATTAATTATGCCAGAGTTAGGAGAATGAACAATTCAATTTAGGAATTTTCTTTGTGTTGCGAAAACGTGAGGCGATATATGTGCATGTAAATCCATGTGAGAAAAAACTTTCACGTGGCTGAAGCACATTTAGACATCACAAAGAAAGACAATTTACAATATATTCAGTTAAGAGGGTTCGAAATCAGAGTCAGTGAGATCAGAGAGAGAGAGAGAGAGAGCAGTAAAGGCAGATCAGTCAGGGTCGAGTCGTGAAGGAGGAGAGTTAGCTAAAACCCCTTTCAGAAGCGAAAGAAAGGGAAGAACGACAATGTAGAAATCAGCAAGGCATTCGAATCTCTGATCATCTCATCCAGATGGAATAAAGATCATCATATTTATAAGTCTTCGTTTGTCATCTTTCAACCTGAAAGGTAATGTGATTTTGTCTATCGTAATTGTAAAAGTACTTTGTATGAAACACCAAATTTAACTGAGTTCCCCTATTCAAAAGTTACTGAATCCCCTCCTTCAATAATGAATTCTTATCTCCGATGTTTTATAAATATAAACTGTGTGGAATGTCTCATCGTCGTCCCTATTATATGAATGTCTTGTTCCCGCTATGCAACACCTTTCGATTTGGTGCCGTGACCACGATGACTTCTGCATGGAGTCGCAAAAAAATTTGGTTTATCACGGAAATAAATAAATAAATGCATAAGTCACAACGTGAAGAATAGGGTCCTAAGGTACGAAAAATGCTAAACGAGTTACCATGCACACAATGTCAAAAAAATAAAAGAAAGAAAAAACCCTGTATTAAGTATTATCATACACTCACGCACGGAAAAATGTATTTAAAAAAGAGACGATGTGCCGCAAAAAAAAGTTCGGTATTTCCTTTATAATTGCGATATACTAGTTGGAAATGTAATATGATTTAACTAAAGCTTTTTTTAATCAATATTTTAAGAATAAATTTAATTATGGTTTATTGACTGAATTATCAGTCTTTTTGATTCAAAATTAAATACGGAAAAATTGAGAAGTACATATAGTGGCATATACGTTACAATTTTTCCCTCGTTTCATTTGTGTTTAAGTGCTTTCTTTCTGGAATGATCTATAAATAATCTGTAATAAGTAAGTTTTTTTTTCATTTTATTTTACTCTTATGACTTTAAAAAGAACTCTACCAGTATATATATATATATATATATATATATATATATATATATATATATATATATATATATACCTGTTCACATACACCTTTCACGATAAAGCTAGAACCCAGAATTAGATAGAGTCGGCTAATTTCAGTTAATGTTTGTAAATGTGATATCTACCGCCTGCATACCAACAGTAACTATCTTAGTTGTAAAGGACGCGTTGCTTGTCACATCGTAGAATGTAGAACTGGATAAAAATATAAGAATTTAAAAAATCGAGGCATAGCCAATAGATTGCACCGTGGCCCATATGGTTAGGTCATCAGTATTGCAGACTTCACGAGTGCGACGACCTGGGTTCGCGCCCATGTCGGAGCACGTCACTTTAGGTCTGGCGTTGTCCATTGTCGATGCAATTGCTCGATTCTATCTAATTCTGGGTTCTAGCTTTATCGTGAAAGGTGTATGTGAACGGGTATTTATATATATCTATCTATAATCTCCTGTTAATGTCCAATATATATATATATATATATATATATATATATATATATATACGAGTAAACATGCTAATTTAATTATATTTCACTCTTTATTTATACCCACCCTTTTATACATGAAACTCGAAACTGTTAAATATTGCTACAGAGCATATACAAATAAATGACAAATGCTTATATTCCAGATTACAAAATGCTGTTCGTCTTACCGTTTATTTCTTTCAGCATGTTAAAATGTCCAATCCTTGACAGCTCCCGTTTCGTAGCGCTGAAACAATCCTACAATCATTATAATAATTTTTGAATATTTTCCACCATGATTATTCAGAATAATAATAAGAAGAACTCATAAACTTTCATAAGTAAAGAAAAAAGGCTCAAACATGACGTGAATATCATAAAACAAAATTGCAACCACTCTTTCGATTTTCCCGGATTTATGCAACCATGCCCCTATTCTTTTCATTTTCTTTAAAAGTTAATGAGTTCTTATTCTTCTAATGGTGGCGTTTGTGCACTTAACTCTTAATTATTGTTCTGCTATATGTATTGAGCTCTCATGCTTAAGGTTTCTTACATAATTTGTTTTCTCCTCCACAGACACAACATTATATATATATATATATATATATATGTGTGTGTGTGTGTTGTGTGTGTGTGTGTGTGTGTGTTTGTGCGTGGGTGTACGCGCGCGCGAGTGTGTGTACGCGTGTGTATACATGTATGTATGTGTTTTATGTATGTGTGTGTGCGTGTAAGGTTCCTATTCTGCAAATGAAAATATTGAATTAATGTATTAATGAACGAATCCCAATCAATAAATCGATTTGTCCCATTTGGCAAAAAAAGAAGAAAAAAAACATGTCGTAAATCATTGATGTAACTATTATTCCATAAACCTGACACATTGTCACTTACTCTATTTCGAGGAATTATCGATCGACAGAGTTCGATCCGTGCCATCAATTTTCACTGTAATTGACAGGAGTACATTGACAAGTATGAGATTTGTGTCGAAAAATGTGAAATATTCATTCGTGGAAGTAAGGCAACGGTTATGGGATTCATAATTGCATTGATTTATTTTTTACTTTGGAAGAGCAACACATAATCAGCAGAGTTATATATTTAAACATATGTGTGTATGTGTGTGTATATATATATATGTGTGTGTGTGTGTGTGTGTGTGTGTGTATGTATATATGTGTGTGTGTGTGTATGTATATATACAGGGTGAACAGAAAGTCCTTGGACCAATTCAAAAGTGGTTTATTAACAGAAAATTACAAAAGTATAAATTAAACATGAATGAAAATTATAAGTTAGGAAACCAAGAATAAATTCAAATTATTTATTTTCAATGTGATGTCTCTTCCTTTCGATTAGACGTTCAATTCTCTGTCTGAAGTTACGAACCGAGGCACGCAGCGTTTCCTGAGGTATTTTAGCCCATTCACTCAGAAGAGTATGTATGTACATACATCCCCTACTCACATTTGGCCCGAGGCCTCACATAGCTACACAACTTCCGGCCCTTCATCCAGCATGCTTTGAATCGACCTGTTACGCACACCATTTGAAAAGGGAAAATTTTTCCGAAATTAATAATGGAACACGTCGCATGAAAACAAGTAAGACATTTTATTTGTAGATCGCCACTTGTTCTCGTCTCCTCTTACCAACAGCGACTATAATTCATTCCTCGCATTGTGACAGCCTTCTAAATCTCTTTTACATACCTATCCCACACAATGCTTCAAGCAAACTACATATCAATCCTATATATATATATATATATATATATATATATATATATATGACAATCCCAACCAGATATTTATGTTTTATCTTTTAATGAGAGATTACAGTTATTTCTCGTCCAATATTTTATTTTATTATTTTTACTAGCGGGGTACTCGGCGTTGCCCGGGTGTTTGGAGGTGTGTGTGTGTGTAAGGGGGGGGGTCAAGTAAAGAATAAGAGAAGTAATAACCCTGTTTAAATATTAAAAAAAAGATGTTAAACTTCTTTAAAAAATCGGAAAAACAAAAACAAAACAAAACAACGAACAAACGTAAAACTGCTTCAAAAAAGAAAGCTGAAAAACAAAAAGCCAAAATAATGGAAAAAAATGATGAACGTATTCGGAAAAACAAAAACAAAAAACACAGCGAAAGGCGAAAAAAATGGCATAAATAACCCTTCTATTCGGTTAAGTCCATGGTGCGTTTCACCCAGTAAAAAGCATAGAACGAAAAGGAACGTTAAAATTATATTCCAGTTTTTTCAAGCAACTATGAAGTAAAGAAAACTCAAACCGGCGTTCCTTCGTAAGTGTCCCTTGTGAACGATCCCGGAAACGGCGTAAGTGGTGGCGGGGGAAGGAGGAATTTATTAGAGAGAAAAGATTTTACTACTTCCATTGATTTTAGCTGATTTTGGCATTGAACTCTCAACAGAAAAAATATAGGAATCTACGATTATCGAGGAAGTGGAGAGTTAACATGCCTATAACACACCTCAGATATTGTGATGCAGTTTGTGCATATTACATTTGCATGAAATGTCTTGATTTTTAATCCTATTAAGGTCAAAGTCATAAGGGAAAAATGAATTCATTTTATATATATAAGGGATAACTGATTTTCAGTAAATGTCGTCTAATTGGTTTTCATTGAATTGTCTTTTTACAGCAAGTTTTGTGTTGTAACTTTTACAGCAGATTTTACTCTACCACAATTTCTTTTGGACTATATCATATGCATATATGCATTTGAATATGGAACTTTTTCATCGTCTTAGATGATACCATCATGTTTCTACTTTTTCCTCATTGAGTCTAGACTTCGTTTTAATATATTCCTTTAATCTATTATTTTAGCCTATTATCAACTTTCATAAAAACTTTAGTTTTCAATTCATGTACTAACCAACAACATTTACAGACTGCCTATGAATATCATTTTGCTAACAACGTTTCACCCTGATGATATTAACCATTCTTTGAAACTCCATGGAATAAGGAGAAAAACTTTTTATCTCTATATTTCTTGACAAAAAATAAATTTGTTGTAAATTTTAATTTACAAAATTTAATTCGAAATTTTTACTTCATGCATCCTTATCTTGTGTTGAGCATATTGGGAAGTGATAAACAAACTGCGACTAGCGTATTACTCTTTGTGTAAACAAATGGAGCTTAGGCGTTTGGACAATGTTTGAACATTGTTAATCCACATACCCATCTTAGCAGCCTATTAGCGTAACGGTTATAAGCGCCGACTGTGGTCTAGGCGATCGAGTTTCAAACGTGGCTTGAGCTAATTGCAAGATTAGTTTCACTAATGAGCCGTGATACATGTGGATATATATATATATATATATATATATATATATATATATATATATATATATAATTATATGTGTATATATATAATGTGTGTATATATATATATATATATATATATATATATATATATATATATATATATATATAATTATTTCCACAGCCCAAAGAACGTCGCAGCCCACAAGAGCCATGCCAGTCATCGAACAGGAAGTCTAAGACTACCTACTTTGCGCTCATATGAGGGCGAAGCTCGAATCTTAGACTTCCGGTTCGTTGGCTGGCATGGCTCTTGTGGGCTGCGGCATTCTTTTAGCTGTGGAAATAATTATATATAATCTCTAACATTATGGTTGATTGGGTGGTTGTTTTTCTTTTACGGCATATCAACCCTTTTAATGCCGAATCCAAAGATTTTGAAGAAAAGTTTTTTAATAGAATATATTTGTTGTTTCCAAGTCGGTTTCTATTTAACCCATAGTTGGGACCTTAACAGATACTCTATGGCTGACTGGGATAGCTTCCGTACATTCATATCTGATTTACATCTGCACTCCATGTTTAAAAAGGAAGTGTCCTCTATAATATCAGATCTGACCGAATGGTTAATTGTAGGCATGGACCAATTCATACCATCTAAAAAATTCCAACAAAAACCTAACAGCCAGCCATTGTTCTCCCCAGAATGTGCTGCTGCTATCGCGCACAGAAATCACTTTTTCCATAGCTACCAACGTAATAGATGCACTGAGACTAGCTGCTTTCAAGACTGCCAGCAACCACTGTAAAAGAGTAATAAAAAAAACGCAAGAGAGCTATATGCCCAGTCTGTTAAATCCAAGGTAGCTGATCAGTGGCTTGGTTCCCACCAGTTTTGGCAAATAACAAATAGGATCCTGAACAGAAGTGTGCGTTCTATCCCAACCATTATCAATGGACCAGAGGTCATCTCGTCAGCGTCATACAAGGCCAAACTATTTGCAAAGAACTTTGCAGCTAATTTTACCCTATGCGACGAAGGTCATC